>NC_136006.1:6647678-6792678 GCF_048128805.1 Centroberyx gerrardi | reverse complement strand
ACGCATTACCAGCCATTATAATGTTTGACTATCACAGAAGGAAAAGGATGCGGGAACCCCCCCTACTCCACACACACACACACACACACACACACACCTTCTAAATTCAATACTACTTTAATGAGGCCTTTAGCTGTGACCCGCTCCCCTCTTTCGCAGGTTTTGTACGTTTCAGCAGCAACATGAATAAACGGGGTGAGTCAAGTGGCGCGCTGATGGGGCCTAGCGCCTACCGCCCGCCTCCCCTGTAGTTAAACAGCCTTCAGCATAACTTATGCGAGTGCCAATCACTCCAAATGAAAAGTGCAAATTAAACTCTCACGCTCAAATGCATAATTAGACCTCTGACTTGGCTGCGGAGCGTGAAGGATTGAGGGTGGAGAGAGATGAGTGCCCACACAGGTTTTTTTTTTTTTTTTTTTGCGCGTAGACACACAGGTACACACACACACACACACACACACAGGGTTCTTAATACACCATGCTGTTCAATATCTCCGAGCAGAAATGAGGCCACAATTACAGAAATTCATGTCGAGCATTTTCCATTGATACCCAAACCACATATTCCTCCGTTCCAACAGTAAAAACCATTTCACTCCCTCTCTCCAAATGTTTTCTAAAAAAAGTCACACGAGATCTGCCATTTATATATATATGATACCTATACGTTTAATAGCGGTAAAGTGGCCGATTTCACAGTATGAAACTCATCGGCCCTATATAACTTTCAAGATCCGCGCAAGATTCATTGCATATTTTTTCGGTAAAGTCTAACTCGTGTGTGCGGCTTGTAAGTTACTTGCTATAAAAAGTGGCCACTTGCGAATAGTTAGGAACCAGCCTGACATATGAAAAGCAGAAAATATACAAATCTTGTTAGATCCTTGTAAATCTTTTCCATGTGGGCTCTTCCTCTCCGTTCCCGTCTCCAGGAGTCTCCATAAATACAAGAATAAACACATTTATCAAGCTCTGGCACTCTGCAGCCCCTATGCTTAGCGCTACATCGCAGTCATTAGGTGTTCGCGCTGACCTATTTATTGCTTTTGTCG
The DNA here is from genome assembly GCF_048128805.1 of Centroberyx gerrardi. Lineage (NCBI taxonomy): Eukaryota > Metazoa > Chordata > Actinopteri > Beryciformes > Berycidae > Centroberyx > Centroberyx gerrardi. The sequence continues at coordinate 6,791,623 of NC_136006.1, read as the reverse complement.
TGTGTGAGCATATGTGATGTGTATGCGTACTGTCGAGAGAAAAAAAAACCCCAGTAAAGAAAACCTTTTGACTTGACTTTGACTCCTATCTGTTTGCCTCATTTCTCGCTCCAATCCCTGAGTCTCGCTGTCTCTGCCTCCCTGCTGCGTGACCCAGCCACTTTCCACCGAGCGCATTGACAATCCATCTTCATAGACAGACAATAGACATCACTGCTCATGTGGTCGGAGTTGTTGTTCGCGGCATAGACGAAACCAAGATTGAAGCAGCATGGGGTGGACACCTTAGGGACCTGCGGCAAACACAATGCCCGTTTTGTTGCATGCGTGCGTGTTTTTTTATGTTTTTTTCCCCCACTTATGACACATTTGTCAATGGATAAAATGGTACGATACGTTTGAAGTTAGTTTTCGGTGCAGTGAAAGCATCCGTGAGCGTGAGAAACAATTCACAACAAGTTGATCAGTTGATTCGAAACAGCTAGGTAAGAAGAGAAGTGTCTTCACATTTGATGCTGTGCTCATTTTTCATACACTTCTTTTCATACACTGCTCTGTCAGTTTGTTTTGTCACTTCTTTCTGTGTTTTTATTCTTGTATTCTATCGCTGATTACTTCTACAGTATGTTTTTAGCATTGTGCAGTAGACTAAACCAAACCTTTCGTGTCCAAAAAGTCCGTTTTTCAGCAAATAAATAAAATATTAAGCGATTTCCATTTTGACTGTGCTGCAGTTTTTCTTGCATTGCACATATATCATCATCAGCTTGGTGCGGACCCAGAGTCATCAAATGTTTTCTACAACAGGACAATGTCAGCCGCCTATTACACTGTAGACTCTTAGGAGGCAGTGTCATTTTCAATATCAGTTTTTATGGTGAAAACCATCATTTTTCTCTGCCTATTTTTCAGACAACACTGCGCTACTTTTCAACACAACGTATGACGAGGCCTGTTGTAAAATGCTACACATAACTTGTTTTATTTTTGTGGTAATAAACAGGAATAGGCATCTTTGTTTGTTGTCGTTTATGTATTTTTCCTCCTCTTTTTGAAGATTTGTTGTTGTGTATGTGCATTGTACTTTTGGAAAATTATGCTATGTCTCTGTACAATGCATCAGACTTCTTGGAGGTTTATGTTTGTATTGTACGCGGTCCCTGTTAAATAAACTTCAGCTTAAGTGGTTATCATCATGTAACCTAACTCCACATACTAACAACAACATATGACATTAACATGCCTGTGGTGGAAATGCCATATCCTCCTCTTTTAAGGGCGTAAAAATGAAAAGAACAAGTTGAAAACACACGGTTTCAGACACACACTGACAATATTATCCCGTCTATTTCTGCAGCAGGCTGGATCTGTGTGACTGGCACGCTGCTGCCTTGGAAACAGAAGCCCTGGAGAGAATGGAGAGCTGATTAGAGAGAGGCAGCTTGTCTCCAATCAAGCCCAGTGTCTGTCTGTTTACATGGAGCACATCCAGAGAGCTCTCCACGCTGACCTGGAGGGAAGAGAGGTCAGTGTCTCCATTTGCCACTGGTATTAAAATCCAAAGCCAGTTAAAATATGTATAAAGGTTTTGTCAAGAAGCGGCTCTAAGCCACGTTTAAACACCGGCGTGACACCCGACTTGGATCGCATCGTACTTCCAAATAAATCTTTGCATCATGTTTTAACCGGTATAGAATACAAGCTGGGTGGGAGTTGCCACATCAGACAATATATAATGCTTACCAGAAAATATGGACTATATTGAAAGTTACATAATGGTGTATGAACTGGAAAACTTAATTTATTTTATCTTGTATCCACACTTATCAAGCTTATTTTAGGATATTTTTAGTGAAATCGTCTTACTGCACTGGCAGATCATTTTACCAGTTTTCGACAAATTTGACTTTTTATTCAGGATAATGTAACTGGTTTCAGGACATTTACTTGGTAAAAGTGAAATTGTCTTGGAGAAAGTTTCTTCATTCAAGTCATATTGAATCCTGAATTTCCCCAAGGGGATCAATAAAGTGCTAATTAATCTTATATTGGCATGTATCAAGTGAAATTTGTTATTATTATCTGCCAGTGCAGTGAGATAATTTGACTAAAAATATCATGAAATAAGCTTGATAGGTCTGGAAACAAGTTAAAATCACGTGACAACTTGTCATTTTTTGCAGTGTGTGATTGACAATTTCTGAATTGACCTGATTGAAAAGTAGATAAAAAACCCCCAAAAACAATTATTCCTAAATACCTTCTGACCCAGGTCTAAAATACATCCATACTGGTCGTATTTACATTCCTTTAAACGTGGCTCGGCGCCCAATCTCGACACAGTCAATCAGGCGAGGGCTCATCAGGTCAAGACGGCATGATATCTCAGATGAATGTGTTTGCCGGAGAGATTCACAGCGGGATCAAACCGTGCCCTCGCCCCTCCAGGCAGCAGATAAAGAATAAAAACCCACATGCTCACAGACTTTGAGACGTTGAGAGATGGGGAGTTTAGATTCATCCCTGTTGAAATGTGTATGTGCCACAGGTGCATACAAATATCGAGCCATGGGCTGTAGATCAAAACACACACACACACACTCTCCGCTCCACCGCACGCAGTTACGGACCAGAAGGGAGCGTACAGACACAGTCACAGGCGTACACACCCATATCCTCACACACACTCACACACATACACACACACACAGGGTTGGCTTTATTTTGGCATGCTGCTCTGCGGTGAGCGGTGTGAGGGTTTAGAGGGATTGGACGGTGTTGACTTTGCCGTGAACCTGCAGAGCCTCTGCACTCTCACAGCTGCCTCCCTCATCATTTGCAGAGGGCCTCCAATCACTGTGGAAAATCAGAACTGGGAAGGGCAGAAGATATATCACTCCTCCTCCTCCTCCTCCTCCTCCATTCCTCTCCTCCCCCCTCCTCCTCTCCTCCCTCCGTCTCCCTTTATACTGCACTCCCCGACTGCGAGGAGCTTTTTATTGCCTCTCTTTCAAGGCGGTTGTCATAACTCACATTTCTTTGAGTTTATCTAATATTCCAATTATACAGCTGCATATTTGACGACCGCTATTTTTAAGAGCGCTCCTCAAGGGCGACGCTGCAGTATAAGCGTTTCTGAATTAGCAGACTACAGCAGGCAGGCTGGCTGAGTTTTTTGTCATGTCTCGGGCCTTTCAGCGGATTAAAAACACTTGGCCTTCTCAAAAGACAGGCATTTTCCACCTGGTGTTTTCCGCAGCAAAACAGAAAACGATCTCAGCAAACATTTTGACAGCAAATACCTACCGAAATGATGCCACCTGCGTCATTTTGTGGGACCGGGAGCTGAATGTCTTTCTGATTTCAGTTCAAAAAACAGTTTTGATGTGAATTTTCACCGTTTGATAATAATCATACTGTGAAAATGTTGTGCTCTTTTGGGTCGATGTTGAACTTGGCCGCCTCCTGCACTTCACAGCAGATGAGAGGAAGGACGGATATGTTGAATGGTGAAAACTTTTGGAAAATGTGCAGCACACTGTCAGCGGTAAAAGAGAGATTCGACTATAAGTTTGGAACAATGCAACGGTTACTGCAGGTAGCAACACAGACAGTGATGGCACTTCCAAGTCTCTCTCTCTCTCTCTCTCTCTCTCTCTCTCCATCTCTTCCAACTCACATCTCAAAAAACCAAAATGAAGTCGACAGCTAGTGGCAGCGATATCAGCAGAAGCTTCTCTCTCTTTGTTCTCTCCCTCATTCTATCACTCTTGTCTGTTTTACCGCCTGCTCTTCACATCTGCTTCAGTCTCATATCTTACTGTTTTGTTTTGGGTTTTTTTTTTTTTTTTTTTCTAAACCACTCTCTCCCTTTCCTCTGTGCGAAGCGAGAGTCGTCGGACTTCTACTCGGAGGGTTCTCGCTTGTCATGTCATGTTTTTTAAGTAGCCGAGCATCTCTCTCGGCTTTCATCTCTGTCTCTCTCCCCAGATGTTGGCTGAAGGCTCTCTGTCTGAGCTGAGAGCTCCGCTGAGGCTGCGGAGAGGAGTTGAGAGGTGCAGAGGCAAGGACTGGTGGAGGTTATGCAGCAAAATCACTCCAATATGAGGTATCTGAGGTTCCTTCAGGCATTACAATGTGTATGTGTGTGTGTGTGTGTGTGTGTCCTGTGCTGAAGGGATAACCACCGGGCCTTTGCATACATATGCTAGAGGAATTTATTCAGTACCTGAGGCCAGATGGACATTTTAAGATGGAAATCGGGATCTAAAGTAAAAGCAATAGTTTCTATTGATTTTTATCCAAATTTGAACCCTCTGTACTTCTGGTGGATTCTCCCCCTGAGCTTTCTGTACTCCACCTAACTTCCAATGAGAGGAGAAGTTTGGCACAAAGAGCGGTTTTGATGCAAAAGCTTGACATGTTAATCCATTTTTAAAAGCAACAAACTGAACTGCATGTTTAATCTGTGGCGATAAAGCATTCAGAAGTGTCCAGATATGGATTGATAAAAATCCATCTAGAGGGCATAAGACCCTCTGGGCTTGAAATTGGAATGAATGAGGAGCCAACATGGCCGACAGCACTGGCCTTTTTCCAGAGACTAAACCACTAAAGGTATGTTTCCTCTAGCTTTTGGCATTGATACATCGCCAGGCTTCCAGCCTCCAGTTATTGACTCTCTAAAACCAAGGCTTAGGTCCTGCTAAGCAAGACATATCTTTTGCTCGTTCGCTGTTTGAAAGCCCAGGAGACCGGTGAATAGAGAAATGATCTATTTCAATTCATAATGAAAGCCAGTGCACGACTCAATTCAATTGCCTTTTCACCCAGACCAGTGAAATTCAAGCTCTTCCATTCATTCCCCATGAAAAAAAACAAGCCGATTTAAAGCAATATTGGAGGAGCTGAAAACAAGAGAGCGCATTCCAGAAAAAAGGGGGGGAAAAAATCTGAGGATCTGGGATTTATTTGTACATGTGCTGGTGGCCAAAGAAAATGGACATCTCTGGCGCCCGCCTCCATTTTGGATTCTTCCGCTCCATACAGACTACACACTACATGACTCGCTGACCTTCTCCGGTAACCAATGGATGCAGGCCCAAAAATATCTGACGAGAAATTCATGTAATGCGTTGTGCGACGGGAGAGAAATAGTCCTGCGGTGGATGTAGGGAAGTGGAGGGGCCGTTCTTCGGTTCTCTCATTTACTTCCATACCTGTGAGGTGGCCCATAAGCCACTCAGACCACAGGGCCAATTTCAACTGCAATTTCCTGGCTGGCCCAAAGCAGCTGTGCTCAGACCTTGAGCTGAGCAGAGTAATATAAAAAGAAATAGAGAAAGGCCTGAACTATGGACATTTAGGCTCATATGGTCACACTTCTCCCTACAGCATGGGAAAATGAGAACGTGGAATGTCACAGGATTTGGAGAAAATGCTATTCCGCGCAGATGAACACAATTTCTGAAGCTACGGACATGTGTGAGCACCACTGAGCCAAAATGCAGCGCTGTGTTTTCCCATCGTCAGTTAGGAACACATCAACCCGGAGAGTCTAGACCATTACATAGCAAAAGAGTCCCATAATACTTACTTAGGTTTGTTGTATCTGGCACCTGCGTATTTGTTTTGCACGACTCTGCTGGCTCCTTTCCTTGTCTTTACGGTCAAGGTCTGCGGTAATGTCATGCAAATGATATACAGGGGCGGTTTACTTGACCTGTTTGGACATAACTGTTACTTCTCACCTTTAATTGTGTCTGACACATCGCCCAGTTGAAGCATTTCCTCGTCAAAAGCCGAACAGCAGCATTTTGTCCAAGTCGGGTCTCCAGACCGGGGCCAGTCCCTGGGCTGCTGCTGGCCGGCCCAAGGGCTGGTTAGCTGACCTACTAATCAGCCAGCTATTCCCTAAATAGAAATCAGCCATTCTCTAGTACTCTGTCAGCAGTTCTGTAAGGGAGAAATGCCCCAGCTTTCCCATCGCTGAATCAAAAGAAACACAGTTTTCCAATCCCCGCGACCACAAGTTTGCAGCGTTCGACTACGCAACCCACATGTCAGTCACTGCAAATTCATGTTCTGTAAACTCTCCCTAAAGGGCATTTATTGTGCTTAAACAATACATTGTATAGTTTAACAACAAAACATGTAAAATGCAAAGAATGTATGTTGGGTACACAAATTTAATAAATGACTGTCGTTTCAGGCATGATTTGCCGTGAAAATAGTTTTCTCGATTTTCTTACCAACAAATAAACATGTTTCAAATGTTAGTGGCCATTAAGAGAGAAAACAGTGAAATATTTCATTCTGAAGAATGTTGCTGCTCTCATTACCAACAGCCATCAGTGGCAGCCGGCCAACTCCCAAGCATGAGCACGTGATGCAACATGGGCACAATGTGCAGAAGTAAACAAATATCATCGTCTCATGACCTTGCCTCTGGTCTCATGACCATCTAATAAGCTTGCAAAGATAATGTGCTTTTTTTTTTCTTTTAGGAGTGATTGTTTTGGCTTGGGAACGCGGCTATGAGCACACAAGATAGGAAACAGTCAACAAGTCATCATTGTTTTTAAGCCATCATAGAGAAATATGACAACTGCAGTTTGCATGATCTAAACAGATGCACTGAGAAGTCATGTAAATATGCTTGGAGGCAAAGTGAATTAAACCTTCACTGAATAATAATCATCAGGCACGTGGAAGTGTTTAATTATCACCTTGCTTTGTATGCGTTAGTACGTGCCGGTTATCAAATTAAAATCGTGCTGGTGTTAAGGTGAAAGCGAAGCCTTTTTGAAAATCGTCCTCGGGGCGAAATGCATTAAAACTTGTGAAAAAGCACAAGGTATTCGGAAAAGGTGCTTCAAGCTTAGAACTTTCTATCTCTTTAATTCGTTTCTTAGTGTCTCAAAGTGTGAAGCGTTCGTTTAGAAAAAAATCACTTGCACCACGTTGTCTTTTGTTCAGATACTAGACAACAGCCACTGCATGTGGGCTGCAGGCTGACTGACTCATTACCAGAAGACAGCTGACTTGATCCTTGGCAAAAACAAGAGTGTGTGTTCCAGTTCGGAGCTGGCAGCTGGAAGGTGGCTGGTGTTAAGTCTACAGTGCTCACCATCACTGCCCCTATTAAGCAAGGTACTGTGAAAAATTGACAATGAGGTAATCCTCTTAATTGGCTTAAGAGTGCCATTAGAGCAGTGTATATCTATCGCTGTTTTAATATAGCAATAATACCAGAGAGGGCGTTCTTTACTGTGATTATTACTGTGCCCATACACAACAGATACAAGGTGCAGCAACATATCATCGTCAGCAGTGAAGTGGTCGCACTCTTGGATATTAATTCATACTGTGGTCATGAATACATGTCTGAAAAGTTTCCTACAAAGTATTGTACATAGATAAGAACAAAAAACTCCACGAGTTAGCATGCCAATCAATTCTATTTTGTGTAGCAGTTTGTATTGCTCAAAATGAAAGGAATAGTTCATCCAAAAATAAAAATCTGGTTGACTCATCCCCATGCCAGTACAAAATTAGATGAGTGTTTTTTGTTTGTTTTTTTTTCTCTGCCGGAGAAGCTTTCCTCCAAACAAATGCAGTTAATGGCCATTCCTGTAGGCTTCAAAAAGGGCAAAAAATTACTCGATTTACATTAATTACATTAAATAACTGATAAAATGTTTTGTTTTTTTTCCACTCACAGAGCGACCGCACAGTGTCAGAAGACTTGGACTATGCTGCAGCTGTATGGAGAACATTTATTGACATTTTTCCCCGTTTTGAAGCTTAACGGACTCTCATTTCTTTACACTAATAATTATAAAAAAAATGTATTTACCTCTATACATGGCACCTTTAATGCACATATAGCATAATAAAGCACCAGCTGTATAATGCTACACGTATTAACATTTTCACCCATTTTTTTTATGTTAAACGTGTGATCTAGATAACACTTGACAGCATCTCATAAGACATTTATTTTTCATCAACTCTGCTGATGAAGCTCGGCAAACATTGTGCTTTGCTTGCGCTTGTGATTTGACAACCTACAATCTTCCCTTCTTCTCCGAGGCATGAGCTCACATTCAGCACCTGTCTCCTCAGACAGCAGCAGCTTAATAGTATCAATTTCAGCTTCTCTCTGGTTCACTTTTGTTTTCTCCCTCATTTTAAGTGTCATAATGCTTGCATATCTAGCCTGGCAAGTCCCTCACTGAAATGAAAAAACAGACATTTACATTTTTAGCGTGTGCATGACAGTCAGAACCGGAGTGATTTACACTGAGTGAGCTGGTAGGGGTTCAGTGTTTTGCTCGAAGACACTTCAACAGGACAAGATGGTTGTTGCAGGGATCCAATCTGTGACATCTATCCCATCTTAAAGGTCCCATATTATGAAAAATAAGTTTTTCCTTGCCCATACACATATACTTTAGTCATCCTTCAACCTAACAACCCACAGAATGTGAAAAGTGAATGCCTCTGCATTGTTGCCCTAGCCTCCTTCCTGGGTAAACATGTGCTTCTACAAGCCGTTTTGATTTGGATACGCCGACCTCCAAGGTGGATAACCACTCTCGCTCCCCTCTGCTCCTCTGTGCACTGTCAGCCGCCATTGTTTTACTTCGCTACTAGAGCTTAGAAGATGTCAAAAGCAAGAGCAAAACATGCTAAATGTTGCGTTGTTGGCTTCAAGGCTGAACACAAAGCTCTACATTGCCTCTCAGCATCGGAAGATAAAAAGAATTTTTTTACAATAACGTTCTGAATACAGTAAACTTAGTCCAAATTTGCATGTTTTTTGCTAACCGCTTTACCTCGGACTGCTTCGTAAACGAGTGTCAATACAAAGCAAGAAACATCAAAACTGCTCCTGAAAGATGGATTTATCCCAACTGGATGTGGCCCAACAGCAAACGTGCAATCGGTAAGTGTCGCCACTTTGTGATAATATTTACAGTTTATTGTATACTTGGGTACAGTCAACTGGGCTTGACAACATGTCCCGCTTTGCTAACGTGTGTAAAGTTATGTTCCATTTGCTTGTTTGCGACATTGTTTTAATGTTTATTTTTATGCATTATGTTTTTGGGTTGTCCGTCCGTCCGTCCGTCCGTACATCCCATTCTCGTGAACACGATATCTCAGGAACGCCTTGAGGGTATTTCTTCAAATTTGGCACAAACGTCCACTTGGACTCAAGGATGAACTGAATAGATTTTGGTGGTCAAAGATCAAACGTCAAGGTCACTGTGACCTCACGTTTGTCCCATTCTCATGAACGCGATATCTCAGGAACGCCTGGAGAGAATTTCATTACATCTGGCACAAACGTCCACTTGGACTCAAGGATGAACTGATTCGAATTTGATGGTCAAAGGTCAAGGTCACTGTGACCTCACAAAAGACGGTTGGATAGGTGGATCCTGAAGCTGATTCATTCTTCTGGTATCCTAGGGAATGAGAAAAGGTAACTGTTATTGAATTTTGCAAGCTTTATAGGAACATTACACTGACAATTACGTTTATCTATATTATATGTTTATTATTTAGCACAGACAATTTAGAGTAGATGTGAGTACTGTACAAACTAATGTACAGGACAAACAAAGGTGTCAACTCTAAAAGAGGTCAGATGTTATGTACAGGGGAATGACCAGCAGGCCTCCATGAGATGCAATGTTTGAATATTTCAGCTACAGTTCTAAAACTGTTGAGCTAGCGTTATAGCTGAATAACACTGGCATAAATTACGACAGTCATATGTTCAAATGGTAGATAGCATGGGACATAACCATGTTTGCCGGTGTCGTGACAATATTTGTATCCCCTGAAGATGAGTTCTTCTTTTGCGTCTTCACATCAATTTGATGTATTTGAACGTAATAACTACATAATGTCTGGTGTGGATTTGTTTCCTATCGCTAGCCAGTACAACGGCTATTGTGAGACACTTCATGGAATAATATTACAGCAGCTATCCAAGTAGCCAGCGAAAAGCTACCAACACCTACTGTGTTGACGAGCTTACTAGACAGCCTCAAACCACTGGCACCGGTGAACGTCAGGCTAAAAATGAATCAAACAACACAACACTCCGGCAGGTAACGTTAGATATCGGTTTTATGGGATATAAATTTGTCCGCTATGACTATCCAGAAAGACCACATAGCCGACGCAACCACATACACACGCACAGTGAGAAACAACACACTGAAATTTCAACCTACCAGTCAGAGACATCCTGCTGTAACCGTGTCTGTAACTTCGGCACCTGCCTCCTCTTGTTCGGTTGACAGATTCCTTCTCAAACATGTACGGTTTTACATGTTCTGTCACAGAGTTTTCTTCTACAAGGAGCTGCCATGTTGGTTTTGGAGTTTTTCCGCGTCTGCACCCTCCCCCCTCACCCAGCCGATCAGGCGGCCAATCAGTGCACCGCCTCATTATCATGGCATCCCCACCCACTCAGAACAGCGCATAGTTAATGAGGGGAGAAACAGAGAGGATGCAGAGGCCCCACAGAGCCTGGATTTGTGTTTTTTTTTGTAACAGAATTCATAACCTTATTTTAAAGACCACTGATAAATGTTTTATACAGCTAAAAAGAGCATAATATGGAACCTTTAATGTACACTGCCTGTCAAAAACTTTGTTGACACCACATTTTTCTTTATTTTTACTATTTTTCACATTTTAAAATAATAGCAAAGACATCAAAACCAAATGGAATTATGCAGTGACCAAAAAAAGTGTTAAACAAATCAAAACTATCTTATATTTTAGATGCTTTAAAGTAGCCGCCGTTTGCCTTGATGGAAAGGCAAAGGCTTTGGAAAGAAATTCATACATAGGATCAACTTCACTATTTATATTTATCTAAGAAACACATTTCAAGCATTTAAGCAGAAGCCTTTAGATCAAAATGGTTTTAAGAGAATGAAAAACATAAAACATTCAATCAGGAGTGTCCAAACTTTTGACTGGTAGTGTATATAGAAAATTGGTAACACTTTAGACTAGGGAACACATATTAACTATTAGGGGTTTTCCCTTAATAGTTTAATAATTTCTCTAAATAATATATGATACTAGCACCTACTCATATACTCATACACCCCATAATGAGCAAGTATACAATAGGCTATTGAGGGAAAACTCATAGTTAATGGGCTTGTAGAATACAATAGTGCAGAGTAAGGTGCTAATAAGTGGTTTGTAATGACTAATAATGAACCAATACACTACTAATATGCATATTAAAAAGCAATTTATTAATAGTTAATATGTGTTCCCTAATCTAAAGTCTTACCATAAAATTAAAATATAAAATTAAATTATATAATAATAATAATGTTTTCACAACAAAGTAAACTAATTTCACCAGATTAAACATGTTGCCACAATAAGCCTCTGCATGCATAAATAGTGTGAAATGGGACTAAATTTGTAATCCGGCGGATATATTTGATTTTGTGAATGAGTGTAAGAAACGGAGCGAGGGAGGGAAGCGGCGCGGCTGGCGTTATGCAAACACAGCGCTGCTGCGTTATGCATGGAAAATGAAATGTGCTCATGCAAGTTGAAGTCTTCCACCAGACTTAAGCTTGACTGGTAGCGCTACATTACTTCTGCTCCCCCACTCATACATTTTCTCACAGCCTTCCCTCCGTCTGCTGCTGAATATAAATGGAAAAATTTGGATGTTGCAGCCGCACTTACGCTACTACTAGGTACTACTGAAGTTAGACTTTCATTCCAAGTATTTCTCTCTGCACTCACCCAGGCATTTTTTTTTTTCCCCAAAGCGTTTAACCCCAGTGTGTCGACATTCCTATCAGCTTCCTGGTTTATGCTTTGCGGTATAGTTTTAAACTGCAGAGCGGATGCAGTCTATTGTGAATATAAAGGCGTGATGTGGTGGCCGGGACTGACAGTCACCAGAGCAACCCCGCTCCATTGTGCCAGCCTCGCTCTCTTTTCCTGTGTCGCCCTCGCTCTCCGAAACCACCCTACACACACACACACACACACACACTCCTTGATAAGAGCCCAAAGCTGGCAGTGCGTCACGGTTTCTGCCCAGCAAGTAAACACATTCACAGCTGAGTCATGAGCTAATCAATGCAGTTGTCTTGTGATTGGCAGGTCATTTGATGAGTCACAGGCCAATCGCGGGTGACCGAGGACGTGTTTGAAACCAGAAGGGATATCAGTACCCCCCCCCCCCTCCTTCCCCCTCCTCCCCCCTCCTCCCTCCCTCTGCACTAAACAAACACACAGTCTCACAGCTGACACTGAAATAGCAGGAAGTGTGTCATAAAAAGTTCCGGAACGTTGGAAGCAGAAAAAAAAAAAAGATGTGGCGTTTCAAATGGAAAAAAAAAAAAAAAAAAAAAAATTATACAGTTCTCATCTGTGAGAGCGAAGGTGAGAGTGCTGCTGGGTTTTTTCTTGCCAAGTTTTTGCAAAGGAAGGAGAGGAGACGGTCTTCCCTGCGGAGCGCTAAAGCATCATTCCTTAATGCTGACAATCACACCGGTTTGGTTCTTCTCACTCAGGTGTCCAGTGAAACTTGATCTCACCACATCTGGCTGAGGAGGAAATGGCGTGTGTGTGTGGGTGCATATCTGTGTGTGCATTACAGTAAGGTTTGACTGATATGAGCTTTGGAAGGCCAACACCCCTTATATACAATTTCTGTAAATATGACCTTTTTCTTGTGAAAAGATTACAAATATTCAGCGCTTCTCCCAGAATTTTATTCTTGTCAGTGTGGAAAATCCTCTGAAACAGCATTTAGACCATCATGGGACACTAAAACTCTCCATTGAAACCCAGCCTAATTAAATTATTTTAGGGTTAAGCCAGGGTGACCCTCTGCACCTATTCAATGGTGGGTGAGACTCTGGGATATATTAGGGATACACTAGGTCTTTAAGTGGAGAATTTAGTGGAAAAACATAATTGAACAATGAAATGAATAAATAAAATGTGCGATGAAAGTAAAATTTAAGGTACAGACTGTTTTCATCTAGCTGTGGACCTCTTTCATATCGGCAGTGGACAACATGATTGGCCCATAATATAATATTTAATAAAAGTCAGTATTGGATGTATCGGTCTAAACCTAGTATGCATGTACATGCATGAGTGTCTGCCTGTGTGTGTCTCTGTAAAGTGTGTGTGTGTGTAGTGTGTGTGTGTCAGTGAGTGTACAATTTTGAGGACGTGTGTGTATGAACTTGTGCATGCTCGTCTATGTTCTGTTTACGCTTCTAAAGAAGAAAGCAAAGGCAAATATGTTTACATGCCAATTACAACAGCAACCTGCCGGCACAGGCCGTACACACAGCTCCCATGAGGAGTCCCGTTCTGATGACACGCACTCAGAGAAACAGCAGCAGCCCTTCATTTCTACTGACTGATTTGAGGACAGCAATACCCCAATCAAACACAACAAACAAAACAAAGCTTTAGGCAAAACCGTCCCACACCTGACAGAATCAGGCAGGAGATGCAAAGCCTTTAATAGTTTATTGCATAATTATTGCTTTGATGTTGACAGCAGCGCTCGCCAGAATGAAAGGAGCGCAAACACCTATGTGCCGTCGCTGAGGCTGGCGCGTTCGCAGCCTAGACGCCTTGAGACACATGTAAAAACACGAGTGCGAATTACGCCGCAATTTTATCGACATGAAAAACACATAAATAGGCAGGAGCAGCTTGAAAGATCGTATTGTACCTGTGAATGAATTACACACCGATTCATTTATTTAATAAGAGAGAAGGGGGAAGGAACGAAGGAATGCGGCGTTCCGCTCCCCGTCTCCCTGCAGAGGGCTTTCGGAGTTGCGTTCAGAAGTGAGCGCTGTCATCTTTGTAACCCGAAACTGTTTGTTTGTGCGGGTTGCTCACGAGGAGGGAAGGCAGGAATAGAGTCTCCTGACAGCTCGTCCTTGTATCGCGTCTTGCTTGATTGACAAATGTGTTTTGAGACTAAATAAAAAAGGTAGAGGAAGCAGGGGCCCCCGTCGCCCCGCCGGGTCCCGCCGCCTCCAATGAGACACATTCCCAGCTTCATCGGGAAATATTACACTTCAATGACGGTAATTGTTTTTGACGTCTCTTGTTGCTAAGGATCCCTTCTTCCTCCTCTCTGATTGCTAAATAGATGTTAACTATTTTTAATTCTCGACACAATCACACATACACGTGTACACGCACAGCGAAAGTGGCAACTGACACTAGAAGAGTGGAATGTAATTACTAGCATGCATATTTTTCTGTAGTCTTGATTCAACAAACTTTGGTGGAGATGAGACCGGTTTAATTGAATGCTTGCACGATGTACAGTTGTACAAGGAGGTCTTCTGTGTGAAAATATTTACACTAATTCCTCATCACAAACAGTGTGGGGTGTGCACGTGTCACTCTTTCTGCTGTTCTCCTCCATAGATGTGTGTGGTCCCTCTGAACTCTGCACACGCAAATGTGTTTGTCAAACAAGGATCAGGCAGTTGCCAGTAGCAAGAAAACAGAGTTATGCATGTAGCCTCCAGTCTAACTCTATAATCAGTGCTGGAATGCTACTATTGCTCTGCGCTCGTATCTGCACAGTTAAGAAAAACGAATCACAAGAACAAAGGAGGGGCAACGCCATTTGGACGATTATTGCCTGTCCTTATTTTCAAGCTCCAGATGCCACCCAAAAATAAATGAAAACAGATGGCAGCTTGCTTTAATATTCCCAACTTAAAGCATGAGAGTTAATAACGTCAGGTCGTATCTGATCTAGCTGGGCAGCATTCAAGGCTGTAAATATCCATTATTGTAAATAACTTGTGAGAACTTGCTGCACTAAAACTGATCAGCTCTCCTGGTTGGCCATGGCTGCATTGTCACCATACAGGTACACACAGGCCATCCAGGTACTCACACTCGAATTTTAGTTCTACAAGTAACATTAGATTGAAGCCCAGTGAAAAAAGGCAAGGGGTCCAAACTATGTGCCTCCCATTTGGGACATTGGACGACATGATAAAACTCTCTGTTGTAGCTCTCATGCTCTGTTCTCACTAGCAGGATGAAGAATGGGCTCCTCATCCTCCTCTAAGAGGATCGTGGGCAGTGGTGGCCTAAAGGTGACTTGCTTTATTTTTGTCATGTATGTATGAGTGATGTTTTTTATCTTTTGTTGAAAGGGTTGAGTTTGAATTGAGTTTTTTGTCTTTTGCTTGAGTCAATATGTTTGTTGTGAATAGTGTAAATAAGAATGTATGTTCAAAATCATATTTTTTGATAATAAAAGACAATAAAAAAAAAAAAAAAAGGTTAGAGAAGCGAGCTTGTGACCGGAAGGTTGTTGGTTCAATCCCCCGGACCGGCAGGATAAATCTGGGTGGGGAAAGTGAAAAGCAGCGCTTGCCCCTCCCTCATTACCACCACTGAGGTGCCCTTGAGCAAGGCCCTTAACCCCAACCGCTCCAGTGGAGCTGCTCAGTGGCAGCAGATCAGACTGTGGTTGTACTGTCAGCTTCCAGGTGTGAATGTGTGTGAATGTGATCAGGGCGTTCCTGAAAAAGAGAACAATGCTCTCAGTGAAACTCCCGCTGAATAAATAAAGGTAAAAAAAAAGAGCAAGCAGAGCAATCGCTACCTTTCTTGAAAATGTTTATTTTCAGCAATGTTATCCTCTTTGGTTAGCTAGCTTATGCTTATAGCTTGCAAGTTGTCAAACTATGTGTTGCATAGCGATGAAAATAATGTAACACTCCTTGCGCCCTTTAAGCTCTTGCTCGCTCTGTTCCTAGCAACGCTCACAGCTGTGCTTTGCGCCTGAGCATGAGAAAAAAGCATCTTATCTGATCACGGCTAGATTTGGTCACAAAGTATCTAAAAATATGTGGTTTGGGTGGGAGTGTATGGGAATGGATGGAGTTAGATTATGTGTAGCACGAGAACTAGGAAACCTCGTCGCCATAGAGCACTCGTGTTTATCTTATCAGGAATCAGGCAAAAAATCAGTTTCAGCGCTGCAATTTCTTTTACTTTGATCATTCCTCTCTGTGGTAAAAGTGGAACCAGTGTTTACTCAGAGTTGTCTGTGTACCAGCTTGACTGAAAACCGCTGCATGTGAAGCCGCCACTAAATAATGACACTGACCTACTGTTTAGGTACTGTACTGTTTATTGACCCGCGCCACAGTAGCCTGGTTCCCACTAAAGAACCAAACAAGACTTATTTAATATTTATGCCACTCTCCCCTCTGCCACTCCTGATCTGTGATTATTTATGCAGCCTCTTGCCAACAGGGATGATTTCCCAGCAGGACTTTTGTTTTGAATAAACAAATACATCTTTCAGTTGTATCTTATAAATATTTTGGGCCGGCCAAAGCAAACCCTTCTTGGTCCTGTTGTGGAGAGATGGCTGATGTTCAAACTTTGTTGACGTGTAAACTTGGTCTGACTATACTAGCTCTTGGGTGGCAGCCTTGTCCTGCTATTGTTTTTGTTAAGTACAGTGGTTGACAGTTAAATTGGTAGCCATCTTAAAAGTCCACTGTGATGAACTGATCCTGCACTGGCACCTCTGTGGCCATTGCAGTATATTCTTTCTCGAATGTTATAAACAGAATAGATATAATAAAGTACTTTATTCATGGAAAATTCTCTTTTTTGCTTGCCCCGTCCCACAGGGAGGTCAGAGGTCAGGCTCAGTACAGAGCAGCACTCATGGAGCTGGTCGGGATTCAGTGTCTTGTTCTTGGACCCTTCAGCAGGGTGGATCCTTCCCGACACAGGGGCTTGAACCCGGGTCTTCTGGTTTACGGATATTTCTCTAACCCCAAGACCACCCTGCCGCTCTCATGTGCTGCCTATATTGTAACATAATGCTCTTGTCTCAACGATAGAGGTTTTGCAGACGAATTCTAGAACCTCCAGGCGGCCATGTTGGGAGACCACCATGTAATTCCAGTGAAACTGTCTAGTCTGACGTGCTGCTGTCAACACTGTGAACACCATGCACAACTTTTGTTGTGTGGTTGGCTGGGAAGAAGACAGGAAAATGGCAGATAAATTGTGTTGTTGACTTCCAAAAAATGTTGCACATCAAGGAGAAAAAACAAAACAGTTATCAGAAACAAGATGACTATTGGATAGCCTCAATTAATTGCAGTGACAGCAAGGCAGACAGCGATCAGTACAGGCCTTCTCATATCAGTTCAAATCTGCTGAGTCATTTTAACAAGCTTTCCAAATTAGAGAAAGAAATGTCTGAATGATAGATAGATAATTTTATTTATGTCACTCCTCAACATACAGGGCAACAAACACAGTACATTAAAGAAAAAGAAGGTTGAGGACCATTCATTAAGAGTTATGAGACACGGCTAAAAATAATACACATAGAAAAAAAATACTAGAATATATATATATATATGATCGCTAGCACGCAACATCTACTGTTTTTGTTGCTCAGTGAAGCAAAAGAAACGTCACAGATTTGTTTACATAGCTGCTGATTGACTTATTCCTAGCCTAGCTACATAGCTAGCCAGCAAAAATTGGATGGTAACTAATGTCAAGTGGTTTCGGATTTACGGTCTGAATGAGTTTCTGACCAGGAAGTGCCACATGATCAAGTCGGAGAAATGAGATGCCGAATGAAGGCCGAGTTGTGACGTAATAGCTCTTTCCAACATGGCTGAACGGAGCGCAGAGTCGTACGTGAGCGTAAGAAATTTCATACAATAAAACCGAAAATGAACCACAAGTACAAATTTCAAAGACATGGATATTCCTTGATAATAGCGCTACATTACATTTCCTGTGGTATTTACATTCATAATCCCCAGAAATAGCCGAAGATTGCTTTCTAGCTAGGCTATCGCTAGCTTGATTGCTAACATTGTGTAAACAGTTGAGGAAACATTCTCAAATTTTCCGACCATAAGAACGTGAACGCAAACTACTCAAGATGGCCGAGTTGTGACGTATTCCCGGCTCGGAGAGAAGTACGATGGACATCACTCGAATGCAGCGTTCGTCTAAGGCATTAGCATGATCTAGCTAAACTTTGACAGCTACTTTTTCCTTTTCACTAATCATATAACACTTTATTTTAAAACCTGTGAAAGGCAAACTGAAATGAGTGTCTTAAAATCACTTATATTTGCACTGATTGAGTAAGACCTTTTCATGTTTTCATGTAGGTTCACCAGCAGGTCTCCATAGCAACATGGTGCTAGCTTTGTCAGCGTTCAGGTATGATTGCTGTGGTATTTAGAAAGGCCCGACATACCGGTTACCGACTACCTGCACCTTCTGAAAGACAAACAGTTCCTCTTGTGCACAGAGCAGCTCTGTAGCCGTAATTCACTGCTCCAGGGTGATGGCATGTCTGATCTGGGGTCAGCGCAAAAGTGAAACGCAAATATAAATGTGTGTCTCAGAGGTTCATGCAAAGAAACAAATTCTTAATTACATTGTGTCTAACATGGCAATTTAAGTGCCCTAAAAAAAAATATTGATCAATAAAATTCTGCCCATTAAATTGCCGGCGCACAGTTGCCCTTCTCCTCCATCATGTGAGTTGTTCCTCCGCTGTCAGCCGGAGAATCATGACATGCGCTGCAGACTGAGAGGAGGAGACAGTTTAGTAATATCTGCTCCCCTTGGCCTCGCGTCTGGCTCTTAATGGCACTTCACAGCGGTAATGGTGCTGAGGTTAATGTTAATGTGGAAACGACTCTGTGTGTGCGCGTGTGTGTGTGTGTGTGTGGCTGAGGGTCGGCCTGTCCTTCATCCTCGGTGCTGTAGCTCTTTATCAGCCTGATTCTCTCCCTCTCTGATAGGGTTTATGGATGGGAGCAGAGACAAACCCCCCGCACGCCACGAGACTGACACAAGCCTGTGGCATCACTCTCTCTCTCTCACACACACGCACACACACACTGTGATTTACACCCATGATAGCCGATACCAAACTATGAGCCTAGGCTTTGAGAGACAAGGTCTGGGCGGCTATCGATCCGGCTTACTTTAGTTTACGAGCTGCTCCGATTTAATTGAACAGAACTAAAGGTCCTGAGATTTCACCTTCTCGACGAGAGCCGATGTGTGATTAGTGTAATGGGTCTGGACAGTTGCTCTTACATCATTCTACATCAGCTGGACGATACGTTGTATCTAGCAGATAAGCGGTCTGCGTGCGTCCTTCATTTGCCTTGTTGCAATCACGGCCTATCAAGATCTGAGACGCGTTAAGAAATCCACATTGATTTTCAGCGCCGAGCACGAGAGCAACTGTTGCTTTCCGTAGCGGCCATGCGTGATTTCCGATGATCCGTCTGATGTTTTCAACAAATCAGTGAGGCCTATTCAAGCTCAAAATGCACAAATACACAATTCATATTCAAACTTTACGGGTAATAAATACCTGAACTGTTCATCTACTGTTATTTTACCCCATCTGCCTTGGAAACGGATCCAACGGCCATCTGGCTCGCTCTTTATTCTCCCAAATTGATCTACCACTCGGCTAACCCCCCCCCACACACACACACACAATATATATGACTTCACCCTTCCATTCTCCAGTTAACCCACAGCAAATCAGCCATTTAAGTTCGGGAGCGCGGCCAAGGCTATATCTGAGAACAAAAAAAGAGGGAGTGAGGTGAAAATTTGGTCTATGACTAAAAGCGTTGGCTCACACCCAACTGAATAGTCAGGGTTAAGGTAGCTGGGGCTAACAGCTCTGGATGTGTGAGCTTAGAGCTGACATTGTTTGTGTGTGTGTGTGTGTGTGTGTGTGCGCGCGTGCATTCCGACTTCCTGGTGTTGAGTTTCAGCATTCACGCTGATGGGAGGAAACGCTGATTTAATTTCAGCCTCCTTTGAGTGCCTCACAAACCTGGTCTGGAACCCTGATTTACTACCCATGATGCTTTGAGATAATACCACGTGACCGGGGCACATTAGCCGAGGGAAAGAGCGAGGAGAGCTACATCGGGACTCACGTTGTACCGTAGAAAATGGCAAACTTGCAGCTGAGTCGTGAGCGGGATGGAAGCAGATGTGCGAGGTTTCAAATTGAAGGTCCCTGAAGTTGAAGTGAAGTGTGCAGCTTGTGCTTGTGAGCTGCAAAGACGTTTCATGGCAACAGGAAAGTACATTCTGCTGATTATTTTTAGAGAGAATTCTTCTCCATTAGGCTTGCAAATGCATTTTATAGGAGTCTCTAGGTGCACATTGATTTAGCGCTGATTTAGAAAGGCAGAGAGGGAGAGAGAGACAGGCAAGACAGCGAGAGAGAGAGAGAGAAAGAGAGACAGCGAAAGAGACTATTGTCCCATACTTGACCACACATGCTCATCCCCTTTTTGTCCATGGGATCTCCTAGATGAGCACTTGCGATTTTATGGCCTATAACCATTCTGGGCTATAATAGAAGATGTCATTATACATTCCATGGCAGAGTGGCTCTTCTCGTCTGTTCTGTCCCATTGAGCGGCGAGGTGCTTTTCAAAGGCGACACTCCAAAGGCAGGCCCCTCAGAAAATGAGATGCTAAGGTCATTAACTTTTATCCTTCAACTGGGTTATGGATTTATGCAGGAATGCCAAGGCTCTCCTCAAACGCGGCGGCGGCGCTGCGCGGCGCGAGGCAAAGCTAACAGAGGAAAAAAAAAAAAAAAGGTGAGCTCTGACGGTTGATTAGTCGAATGCGTTTCTTAATTTCCCTGCTGGGTTTGAGAGCGGCTCTCTTACCGGCGTCGCCAGCCCCGGCATGGATTCCATAGAAAGCTTCCAACTATAACTCTCGCTGACGTGCGTTTGGCCCGCGGAGGAGCGGACGGCCTTGTCAAATCACGCGTGGTTTCCTCAGAGGGAAACTAGAACAATGCCATTCACAGAAGACCCCCCCCCCCCCCCCCCCCCCCCCCCCATTAGGAGCCCACCTCATCAGACAGCCATTTTGAATCAAATTTGGAGGAAAATTTGAAGGGAAACGCATGTGTATTTGAGGTGGGAACGGCCAGGTTCTAGCAGACGCTGTCGTCATCTCTAACAGGCCATTAATTTCATGGCCTGGCTGTGAATAATGAAGCACGTTAAAACTCAAACTAAAGGCACCCCGGGTGTTAAGATATGCTGGCCTCATATTTTTCTCTCTCCTCTCTCTCTCTCTCTCTGCCTCTCTCTCTCTCTGCCTAGTGGATTATGACTCTCATATAAGATCTCTGTGAAATTGCAAAGTGTTTGCCGATGCTGGCTGTGAGATCTGTAATTCAGTGTCTGTGTCAGGGTGCTTAGCAGACCTCGGTGTGCGCAGGACCAGACGCCGCGCTCGGTTTATTACCTTGATTCTTAAGGTCAGGAGATCAAAACCTAATTTAAAGAGAATCAGCCTTCAGCTCTCTTCTTTAATCGCCCAGAGACAGAGAGAGAGAGAGAGAGAGAGAATGGAAACAGAGAGAGGCAGAGGAAGAGAGAATGCATGTTTGTGCACAAATACAGTACGCTTTGATTTATGTAGCATCTAAAAATCCCAGCAGACAAAAAAGAGCTGTGAAAAAAAATAAAAAAAAATAAGCAAAAATGTGCCGGGCCCACGTGTCTAATTTGCAGGTTGTGCCTCGAGCTACAAACACATACCTGGATGTTTGAGCAGGAAACCTTTCCCCCCCTCGGAAGAATCGTGTGAAAACAAGGGGATGAGCCCACACACTCCAGAACAGGAGGAAACCGAAGATACGGGAAAAAGAAAAGGAAAGTACACCAGGACCAAAAGCGCACCGCCGGCTGTCAGTCAATGTCAGTCAACTTCCCGGGACATCACAGGCGGAGGGGGGAGGCGGGATGAAGGCTTTGCTCCGCCTCACCCCCTCGGGGATGGGATGGGGGGGGGGGGGGGAGACAGTAGGAGATGAACAGCAGGCCTCACCCTGGATTTTCGCTTCATCTACAGAACCTTGAGGAATGTTTTGATTTCCATAGGCGAAGACACTGTGTGTGACTCAGACCCTGGCAGCTCTCCTATGTGCCTCACAGCTTGTGCTTGTCTCCCTCTCTCACCTGTCACCCCCCCCCCCCCCCCCCCTCCTCCACCTTCATTATTTATTTTTTTTCACCAGAATTTCTGACTCAGGACTCCTGAATCGCGTCTCGGCCACTTTTCAGATTTTGTTGAGCGATTTAGAGAGTCTGTTGTTGCCTTAGTCGCCGGCTTGTTCTCGCTCAGAGAAACAATCGAGCCAATCAGCGCCTTTGTGGGTGGGACTAAAGTTTGAACTATTCGTGCAAAGGTTTTCCATTGGCATAATAATAATAATATTTGTTGAAATCACCCCTTAACCAACATATTGTCTTTGCAAAGACAGAAACAACCAATATTCTTGGTGAAATTAGTAAATACGTCCAGCATCAGTGTCACTGAAAATAACGTCAGAGCGGCCGGATACATCTGTCACTAATAATAATAGCTTTATTTATATAGTACTTTTCTAAACAAGGTTAGAAAGTGCTTTACATAAAAAAATAAAAGACAAGAAAAATAACAATTACAATAAAACACAAGGGATAATCAAAGAGGCAAATAAAAGTTAAACCAATTAACCATACAAACAAAGATAAAACAGGAAAAAGGGTGTAGATAAAAGAATAATCAACACTGATTTTGCTAGCTAGTGATTGGTTAGGGGAAAATAAACCCCCCCCACAGAAAACAGCTAACGAGGAGACAAACTCAGGCTGAATAACGGAGTGGGAACAAAATGGCCGTTCAGTCTGAACATCAGGCTATCTCAGAGCGCCGGCGAGTGGCGGAGCGGCGAAACGAGGTGGCGCCGCGCATCCAAGTGGCTCATGGGAGGCGGGGCTGGAAGACGCGCAGCAGCCAGGGTCTCTGGGTAGTCGGTTCAAGGAGAGACCGATCAAAATGCCTATAAAAAGATATCGCTACTAGATGCCCTATATGTCGACTAACTGCAGTAAGTGTAAGGGGCCTGTGAGGAATACCAGTTTCTAGGGCAGTGTGTGATGTTCCCGGCTCCTCCCTAAGCTAGGGAATGAAAGCCGCCATAAAGATCGGCGCTGATGGGGAGGAGAAGTTGCGAGTTCGGCGTGTGTGATCTGCGATAGAGTTTTATGTATATGTATGTAGGCTATATGTCTTTTCGCGTAGGTTTCGGCGGAAGGGGCTTGATGTTTGTGTAGCCGCGTCTCGTTATAGCCGGCGTCTTTTTTTCCACGCGCCTTTGAACTCGGCGACTCTGCGCCTTCCCCCCCCCCCCCCCCCCCCAGTTTAGGACGACTCCCACACAGACATCCGCGCCCAGGCAGGAGACGGAGAAGAGAAAGAAGTGAGGGAAGTGAGGAGGAGAGTGGGAATGAGTGCGAAAGAGAGACGGAGAGAGTGATAGAGAGGGAGAGTGTAAGTGCGGGAGCGAGAATGAGTGATAGAGAGACAGTGGGTGATAGAAATTAAGTGGGCAAGTGTGTATGTAGGGGTGTGTGTGTGTGTGTGTGTGTATGTGTGTGTGTGAAAGCGAGCATGCCAGAGCGTGCGTGAGCTAGAAGAGACAGAGCAGAGAGAACGCCGAGAAGCAGAACAGCAAATTATGACGGTTCAGGGATGAGCCCAGAGCTGTCAGCAAAAATGGAAATAAAAAGGCCTGTGAGCAGCTCCACAGCAAGCCAAAGTGACAGCCATGTAAATAATATTGGTGGAATATGCTGCAATTTAGGCATAATTTACCCTGCCCCCCCCGCCCCCAACCAGGAGAAGAAAAAAAAAAAAGACGACGACAATTTGTCCTTTGAAGGTTAAACCGGCGTTTTCGGGCTTCTATTTCATTTCCACAGCGGGAAGAAAAGTGCCTGTGTTAGCTACAGTAAAGGCACTGTGAGCGGAGCCTAAGCAGGACCATGCGCTTCCTCCGCCGCCGCTTGGCCCGGGCTCTGAAAATCATTACGGCACCATCTGTCTGTCATGACCTCGGTATATATATATACACTTCACGTTTATGACGTCTAAACGGAAAACAGATGCGAAGAGCCTTTAAAGAGAACTCTGATCCACCACTCGGGGGCTAATGGCTCAAAAAGTGTGAACGCCGCCTTCGAGGGGGCCTAAGCTCGCCCCGCTGAAACATCGAGTCGACCGCCGTCAAATGAAAATACCATAAAGGGCTGGCGCACGCGGCCTCATTATGACGGCTGGCAAATGCACTTACCGAAAATCCACGATTTTTGAGTGCGTCGGTGTACATTATACGACACTTAGGCTTAGCATGAAGCCAATCTCCGTGGATAAACCCAGCTTCCTAAAAATATCAGTGAAGCAGGCCCATCAATTTATCTGTCTCTCACTCACAAAGCTCTCTTGTTGCCTAATGATTTGGTTTTGGGAAATGTTCCTTCAGCGGTGGAAAAAACAGCATTTTTGACCCGCAGGTACCATCGATTCCGGAGAGAAAACAAATCCCGGCGAGGCAAAGGTCGTCTAAATGAATTTCTTTGTTTTTGAGGCTAATGCTTCCAAATAGACCCGACTGTGAATCTTTGCCCTGCAACTTAAAAGCGTTTTAGGGAGCAGACAACAGGTGAAAGCAATCAATGAATTAGTCTGGCAATTTACTCTCGCTCTCAGAGAAGTCGAGATTTGTTGAACCGGCGACACATGATCAATGAAACTGAGGAAATGTTGAGTAGATGGAATAATGTCAAGTAATTAGAATATTGGATTTCAGGACCTTCTTTTAATTGTTCTTTATATTCAATAAATAGCCGCAGCCTGAATACACTGAAACAACTAGCAGACAGACTGGGGTCAAACAGTGTTTGCAAATAATTCTTAGCATTTGTTTTATCCTGTTTGGGGTTTGCTGCATAGAGCAATTTAATAAGTGCCAGAAAGTTTCCACGATTTGAAAGGCAATTTGGCAAACTTTTCGGTGATCGTCCATTCATGTGACAATATCTGCATTGTTCTAAATCTCTCCCATCTGGTGCTGCAATTTGGTTAAAGCAAACACTAAGAATCATGTGCAAATACGACTTGACCCAAGTCTGTTCAACAGTATGCTTAAATACACACGAGTAGATTGTGAGATGCTCATTAAAGCAGTGCTGGGGTGTAGTGATAGCTGAGTAGGTGTAGGTATACAGCTGAGGTGGAGGTATGCTGTTGCACCTGAGTGGGAAGTAGAGTCTATATACTTAAAAATGCATTAAATAAGACTGTTACTGTCCCATAGCACAAAGTGACCATTATATATCTGTGGGGGGTTGATAGGGTTGTAGATCGATACCAATCACTTAACAATTACTGTGGCGTTGACAGTTCTGGCTTTCAAAAATGCACTTTCTGGCCCGTACTCTGTTTTGCCGAGTTGACTTTTATATTTCTGTCCCTTCCAGGCTACCATAGACCTGTCAATGTTGTTGCAATCCCTTGGTGGCCGATAGAGGTCGAGTCATAATGCTTCTTTAAGTTAAGGAAGAGGTGGGTACTGAACAGACCTGGGTCAAATAGTATTTGTAAATAGTTTTCACTGGTTTGTTTTAGCCTGCTTGGGTGCCAGATGGGTGGGGTTTGCCACATAGGATACAGTACAATGAGTGCGAGAAAGTGTGAAACAATGACAGGAATCGGTTCCAAAGTCAATTCTGTATTCTTTTCTAATTAACAACTGACCTGATGCTATCTGGATTCCTCTTGATGCGGTAAACCCCACCCGTCTCGCTCTCCGTTCCACTTAAAACAATCATTTGCAAATACTATTTGGCCCAGGTCTGGTGTCATATGCCCTCAAACACACAGTTCAGAAACGCTAAAATCTAAAGCTAAAATCTATAATATTCTCAATGAGCCATGGCCCCGCGTTCACTCCTCACCCAACGATCCCCCTTTATCCTCGGACAGACAGATTAAGTCAACAGACCCTAGCGAGGAACGAGAGATCCAGTGTCCACTTTCCCAGTGCTTTCATGTGCAACACTGGGCCCCGTCTGCCCCTCAGGAGCAGATTAATCTGTAGGCTCTCCCCGGCCCGCCGCCCCGCCCCGCCCCGCCCCGCCCCGCTCGCCTGGCCCGGCCCGGCCTGGCCTGGCCTCGGCTCGGCTCCACAGCGGCACAGAGAGAGGAAAGGGAAAGGAAAGCCACAAGGTGCAATCCAACACCCCTGAGGAGTTCTCCTCCACTGAGTGGGAGTATTGTGGAGCGGCTCAAACAAACAGCCGTGTGTGTGCCAACAAAGGTTCCCAAAGGAGCGGCGAGGAGAAGCGAGAGAGCAGGAGAACCTCCATGTGCACTGCTGCTCCTCCTCCTCCTCCTTCCTCCTCCTCCTCCTCCCTCCACCCAGAGAGAGAGAGAGAGAGGGAAAGTTCATGGAGGAGCAGCCTTTCGAGTTGCATTCCATCAAACATCACTGGAAACAGAAGTGATGGCAGCGGTGGGATGTAAATCCTAGCGTTTGAAGCACATAATTCACACTTGTACAAAATATTCACAAATAAATACCTATGCAAACACACACCTGGGCCTCACACACACACATACTGTATCCATACGCAAACACACACACAACACACACAAACACACACAGACTCCTATTTTGTGTCCCAGGAGAAACTCAGCAGCGCCTCAGACGCTGAAATTGCTGGGTAGAAGAAGACGAGGGAAAATTAAGTTTCCTGAACATAAACATAAACCCTCTGTGAAGTGTTTTACTGTGCCACATCTGTGCCGATGCTGTCAGGAAAAAAAAACAAAAAACGAATTTATCTTGGAACTCCAGATTTTTTTTACTTTCTAAGATGAAAGTTACCAAAAGCCAGCGAGTCTTACAGAGGAGTTATGGGAAAATTATACATGTGGGTAAAACTGATCGGAAAGCAAACAGAAATTAATAAAAAAAAAAAAAAAGGTTCAGCTCGGATTTATCTGTGAATGTCATTCTGTTTTTTTTTCCCCAGCAAAGAAAAAAAAAAAAAAGCTGGAAAGATCTGTGTGTCTAATCATTTATATAACTGTTTATTTATGAATGTGTGTTTATTTATATTTACCTCCTTTCCCCTCTGCATCCTGTACTGAACGTCGATGCAATTTTTTTTTCCCGTTTTTTTTTTGGCCTTCTTTCTCTCTCTCTCGCTCTCGCTCTCTCTCTCTCTCTCTCTCTCTCTCTCTCTCTCTCTCTCTCTCTCTCTCTCTCTCTCTCTCTCTCTCTCTCTCTCTCTCTCTCTCTCTCTCTCCTCCTGCGGATTATTGAGTGGTTCTGCCCCCGTTTAATTTGGAGGGGACCCATAGCTGGGTTTGTTTAATCCCACCAGATTTATGGAGGCCCCTCAGACTCTTAGGAGAGGCCGCTGTCAGAGAACGAGAGAGCAGGCAGGAGCCGCAGGCCGCAGAAAATGAGAGAGCGGAGCGAGGCGGAGAGCGAGAGAGGGTTGGAGGGAGAGTATTTTTAAGGTAGGTCTGCAGCCGGCCCCCCTGCCACTCACCCCTTATGCTTTTATTGGCTACCGTTTAAACACTTACAGTCAGAATGGGTAGGGAAAGCCCTTGGGCTTCGCTCACCCTTATCCACTTTCAGAATGCCTTAAAGCACTCTGTCAACATCCCTCTTTCTCTATAATTCTTTCAGAAATCCCCCTCTTTTTCCAGGTTCTTCCTCTGGCAACCCTGTGGCACCCACATACACACCTTTCCTCCCATTCTGACTTTGGGAGAGGCCTGTTTGGTTTAAACCTTTCACAGAGGATTATAGGAAGAAGAAGAAGTGGGCGCCCGTCAACCATAAATGAGGTTCTTTCAACGGGACGGTAACAAGAATGGAAATGTGTTTGAACACCACACACGCACCGGATACACACACACACACACACACACACAGGGAGTAAGGGATATGAGATTGATGGCGGATCGCGTCGGTGAATTGGACGACTATTCGCGGCGGTGTGTGTCTAGGTAATACCTCTGTGTTTGCGGTTGTCATATGTTTGTCTGGCCGGCTGTGTGAGCGAGCGCGACCGGAGAATTCTTGCGATGACAGTCCTAATCAATCACGACGGCCACTAGAGTGCAGAGTTCAGGAGTCGTTTTGGCACGGAGCTTCACTGGGGGGCCTGCCAAGGCAAAGAGACCGAGCCGGAGTAATGATTGCCATTAGGCCGTTTTATGAATATTTATGACAAACATCTGCACCGAAAACACTGAGCACCGCAGAGGGGAACGCTACATGGGACCGCGAGTTAGTCGAGCTATCCTTCACTCAGATTGGCCGCGGGATCGTCCGGCCGACCGGGAGCCGGACAGCCGACCTCTGACAAGCCTGGAGTGGGGTTAAAGGTCAGAGGCGAAGAGGTGTCCGGCACCAGTAGGTAAACCAGGTGTCTGGGGTCGAGCTCTGGAACCCGACAGCCTCGGGGGGCGATCTGCATGTAGCAAAACCAACCCGCCAACCTGGTTTTTAAGAGAGGATTTTCAGGTGCAGATGCCCACTCTGCCCAAGTTAAGAGATAAGATGAAACTTTAATGATCGCTGGGGGGGAAACGGGGTCATTGCAGCAGCAGAAGTGATAGGATTCAGCAGGGAGACAGATAAATTGAAAACAAGCGCACAAATAGAATATAGAATAAGCAATTAAAAGAGATAATACAAACGATACAGCAATAAAAGAGAATGTAAACAATCGTAGAGTTACATAAACGCATGCTGGTGTCAATTTAAACACATGCTAACTATTTGTGGGAATTAAGGGAAAGGAGTATGGATTACTGATTCATATGGATAAGTTACAATTGTTACTGCAGTTACTTACAGTTTTCTCATACAGATGTCACTATTGTTTACTCAGATATGGAATACTACATTAGAAATATGTGTTATGCATATGTACAAACTTTACGTAATAAAAATTACAAAAATATCAGTATGTATACAGTATGAAATAGTGGAACCATTCTGAAAATAGCATTAATTTATGCAGAATATAACAATGAGGGAGATATGTGAAAGCTGAAGAAGGGAGTATGTGAACTTACAATAATATAACACTGCTGTCAGGTGAAAACCCTGTATCTCCAAAATGTCAATTTTTCAGAAACCAAGAAAAACAGCGTTGGTTTCAGATTGACCTCCATTAATTTTTGAGGGTCATAGAATTTGTTTCAAGCCATAGAGAAGCACGTAACCCTTCGATTGAAATTAAAACACGAAAATCACCAAAAGTTACCAGGTTTTCACGTGACAGCAGCAATATGTGACCAGGTCTGGATTTAAGAATTTTCCCTTAATTCTGATGAGATCCGGGCCTTGCAGCCATAATTCTCAATCAAAAGTTAGTTTTTCAGACACATACATAAGTTTCCTCTCAACAGTTTGTATCAAAGTACCACATTAAAATACAAATTTTATACTAGACAATTGAGTCAGAAAATGACTGCATGTCTTTATTCAAGTTAGACTCTTTGCTAATGAACCTGCTACCAGCTAACGTTGTACTGCAGCTAACAGACTGAGGCTGAGGGCTACATGTCTCTTTGTTTCACTGGCACCGCCTCCAACAGTGTTGACTCAATGTGCTTTACTTTGTGGAATTCATTAGAGAGCCACCACTCCTGCCAACAGATTTAATGGTGCAACTTCATCACAGCACTGCTTAATATGACACATTTTCCAAAGTGATATTAAGCATGCGTGTGAGAGATAATTACTTTTGCTTCTCGAAGAGGCAGGGGCCAAAGACAAATTTGTCCAAATGAAAAACACAATTAGGCTTCTTATGCCTCCTCGATTGGCGATAAAGTATTACAGGCTCAAGTCATGTGTATCAAATGGTGTAATTCCATTCCTTATCAACAAAGTTGGAATTAGTTGAAAATTAATGTCTGATTTTCCACAGAAAGAACTTAGTGTTTCTATACAAAATGCTGGATAAAAGTGTTGGATTTCTTTTGGTTGACAAGTGCAAATCCTCCTCCTTTGTTGGCTGACAAACCAAAGCAATCCATGAAAAATAAAACCCTTCTACCGTGACACAGTTGTGACAACCACAGGATGAAACCCAAAAAATATGGGCCTGCGCCTCAGAAACTCATCACAGATCTTATTACAGGGGGGGGGGGTTGGCATTTGACTGTCTGCCACAGGTGATCTTGATCCAGCTGAGTCTGACATCACACAGTACCATAGGGGGTTTCCCAGGGGGTCAAACAGGGGCTTGACGGGATATCGAGTTAATGAAAACCACCGAGATGGGGGGGATGTCTGCGCCTACTGCAGGTGATAAAGCTGGAGACGGTTGGGAAATTTGTGGTTTGGGTTTTTACGAGGAGGCACAGGCCCCTGGGAAGTGTTTTCATTTGGTTGGAGCGCTACAGTGAGGCGTGGGTGGTCTCCTATGCTGTCGCAAGCTACTCTGGAAAGCAATTAGCATATGCAGTATCTGTCATTTGAGGCTTCTATTTCCTTTATCCTGCGTCCTTATTCTCTCTCACAGAAATGCATAAATTGCATGCACACACACTTTTGCGCATTCACAATTTATGCGCAGATCTTCCTCTCCCCTCTCTCTCTCTCTCTCTCTCTTAAACATACACGTACACACACACACACACACACACACACATACGCAGACATACGGTAGATGGCCTCGCTGGCTCATTGCAACTCAAGTGGGGGGCGTTCTTTTGACAGAGGCTGACACATCAAGTGAGGAGTGTGTTTCAAGTGGTGCCAACTACACCCCCTCCTGTCCCAGTCCCTCCTTCCACCTTTTGTCTGTGAGGGGCGCTCCATGTCACGGGCAGGCCTCCTAGCGCGGCTCGCTGACCCCCCTCCCGACCTCAACCCACTGCTGTTTATGGAGGAAGTGCCATCCAGACTCTTATTATTCCAGCTGGGTCTGGAGCTGCCTCTGCCTCTGCCATGCGGCCCGGACCGTAGGCTCCAGCCCAGATCTGCTGCAGAGAGAGAGAGAGAGAGAGAGAGAGAGAGAGAGAGAGAGAGAGAGAGAGAGAGAGAGAGAGAGAGAGAGAGAGAGAGAGAGAGAGAGAGAGAGAGAGAGAGAGAGAGAGAGAGAGAGAGAGAGAGAGAGAGAGAGAGATGACTTTCAGGCAGCGCTCACATACACATCCTTGTCTGTGCCAAATGTCTTTTTTTCAGCCCTTCTGTCCGAGCTTAAAGAAAACAAACAAGGGGAAGTCGTTTTACTACAGCTCGCTATCAAGAGGGTAGACTTTAAAAAGGCTGGATGACCCTGCTAAGGGTGTTATCCGTCATGCGAGCACTTCTCCTCTCTGTCTGGAGGAGGGCGGGTCCGCTGGGGTGTCACACATGAGGTAAGATGTTGCACGCCAGGGATTTGGAGGGTCAAACAGGGTTGGGCCTGTTTTTAAAACAGACACTGCCAGCTTTACCCTTCCATAGCCTTTGAGAGTCTTGACGCAGGCTCGCTTCCTGGTTGGAGCTCTGTCTGCATGTTCCTTTCCAGCAAGGATTGGCTAATCAGCGATGGCTCAGGCGAGGCTATTGGAGTGCAAATTTAACATGGCACCTCTCATATGCTCCAAAAACAGTATTCAATCTCGGTGATGGTACCCCCAAATTGGTAGGATTTAGAAACTCCATTCATGCAGAAAATTTCAGTCATAAAATCCAGGGATTTTTCCCAGCAATAAGTCACACTGGCAGCTATGCTAGCCAAAACACCTCCTTTTGCCTTCGCTGTAATCATATACTGTAATGATATAGTACCCACATCAACACTGTTTGGTGGCTATAGCCAAGTTCTGTGGGTTAGCCTCATTCACCTCCATTACTCCTTTAAATTACATACAGACAAGTCTTACACTCAACCATTTTTCAAGTGCAGTTTACTTCCTTTTCATTTATTTTCCTACTTCTGCAGTACAGTAACAGCTTGTGGTGTGATGTATGTTTTATTAAATGGTGTGAAATACATATATATATATATATATATATATATATACATATATATATATATATATATATATATATATAAATAAAGTTAGTTTGCTAACTTTCGATATCAGTTGCTCCCTACCTCTGGTGATCACAGTAAGGTGAGGAACCAGCAATATAATCAAAAACAATAACATTTTGTCAGAAATGCTGAAAATATCAATTAGTTTTATTGACTTAAAAACTATATTCAAGTAATTTACACTATTGCCTATAATTATTATGAATATGCTGGATATCCAAGATTTATATTAATCAACATTAATAGAAATACTCTGTTTCACGAATAAGTTTTTCCTAAACTGAGTGAAAGTTTGCCTTCAGCTGCAGTGCTGTACTCTGACCCGTTATTGTTTGCTCCTCTTTATGTGCGTGTTTCCTACCTGTCAGGCCTGGCCTTGTGTTTGACATGGTGTTGGAAAAGCTTCCCTGTCTAATTCAGCCGCTTAATCAAGTCATTTAATGCATTGTTAAACACATTAAAAGCGGGTTGTTTCACAATACCTCCTGTTAATGTAGCGAGTAAAAGGGCTTGAAGGGTTACCGCGAAATTAGCCATTGACAGTTAGAATGATTATCCGAATCCAAATTACCTCTCTCTCTCTTTTTTTTTATATTCATCCCTTGTTCAGCAGGCGTTGGTCGCGCTCCGGGTGGCTGCGCGGCCTTTTTTCGTCGCCACAACTACTTTCACTTGCGAATGGAGCGACCTCGCCTGACCTCCCTTTACAGGTTCCCACTCTCTGTTTTTCTCTCTCTCTTTTTTTTTTTTTTACAGAGCGCTTATAATTAGCCCAGCGAGACATAGAAAGAGAGAGAGAGAGAGAGAGGGAGAGGTTTTCAAATGAGTGCTTCACTAATTGTGTCACTTTATTATTTTTTTCCCGCCTATATGAAAAGGGGTATTTAGCGAAATAGAAAACAGCTGCTCCATTTATCCCCCTCATTTGTTTTGACTGTCACCGTCGATTCAGACCTGCTTCTGTTCCTCTCTGTTTGTGTACCGTTGCTCTGTGGCGGCGGTGATGGTGGTGGGTGGCACCCGAATGAAAGGTGTGGGTTAGAGAAAGTGCGCACTATTGTGCCGTTGTGGGTTGATACTAGTCAGGGATCAGGAAATGACTTGTACCTTTCCACTAGTCGATCACCTCGCTCTCCTATTGACCTACGCACCTGAGCTCAGTGTGTATACGTGAGTCTCTGTGTGTGTGTGTGTGTGTTTTGTTCATATCCATGTCTTTACATGTATACATTCACAGTATGTGTGAGTGTGCGTATGTGTCTGTGTGAATGTTCATTTATAATAATAATAATCATAATAAAATGTATTTATGAAGCACTTTTCAAAACAAGGTTACAAACCGCTTTACACAACAAGATAAAATCACCAACAGAGTTCAAAAATTGTCATAAAACATAAGAGTAAAAAGTAGGACTAAAAGGTAGTAAAAAAAAAAATTATAATAATAAAGTGAGAGAATAAAACAAGGATAAAAGAGAAATCATGATATAAAGTAATAAAAGAAAAGGCCACACAGCCACACTAAGATAATGCCTTTACATAAACATATGTGTGTTTTTGTGTCTGTATCCACTCATTTATGTCTGTGTATGTATCTGTTGACGTTTCTATGGGTGTGTGTGTGTGTGCCAGTCTGCGCTCAGTCATGTGTGTATGTCTGTGTGTGTGTGTGTCGGTGTTAGTTGATACTTGTCTGTATCCGTTCAAGTGTGTGTGTGTGTGTTCTGTAGCTACAGTGTAAGCAGATTTTGTTGTTTTCCTGTAGTGGTGTGTTGCAGCCTGTGGGAGGAAAAGTAATTGGAGGTCGGTCCGGGACAAGGGCGTCTGCCAAGGGTGTGAATAATGCAGTGCTAGTCTACAGTGGGAAGTGTGTG
This sequence comes from Centroberyx gerrardi, assembly GCF_048128805.1. Classification (NCBI taxonomy): domain Eukaryota; kingdom Metazoa; phylum Chordata; class Actinopteri; order Beryciformes; family Berycidae; genus Centroberyx; species Centroberyx gerrardi. Next base: position 6,757,707 of record NC_136006.1, on the reverse strand, counting down.
TGTGTGTGTGTGTGTGCATGCGTGTGTATATCCAACTGTGTGTGTGTGTGAGTGAATGTACTTGTGTTTACATGTGTAAGCATGCATGTGTGCAGCCATGTGTATCTGTTTGTTCATCCTTGTGTGTGTGTATATGTATGTATAGGCCTACTGGTGTTATGTAAGTGTGAAAGTGTGTGTGCATCCGTGTGTGTGTGTGTGTGTGTGTATGAACTTGTGATTAGACGTATATGGAAGCACGCATGCAAGTCTCAATGCTTGCTTTTACGTGTGTGTCTGTACCTGTGTTTTTCATTCACTGTGTGTGTATGCATGTGTGTTTAAATGTGTAAGCGGCCGTGTGTGTGTGTGTGTGTGCTTGTGTGTTTGAATTATACAGCGTTAGTGTAACATCTCTCACATAATAGGATTTACTCCATTGCGTCCTCAGTCCTCAGAAAACCCTGAAGAATAACCACAACAATATATCATCATACAGCAAACTAATACACCGCCATCTACTACCTTTCTCTTTAAAGTCTGGTTTGGGATCCAAAGGTGGGTCATGGGACTATTACAATGGGTCCACATATTCTTTCAGAGGAAATTGATATCAAAGGTTATTGGCTGTTGGCCTAGCATTTCCAAGTGCCTGTAATGTGAGGTGTAAGCTGAATAAAGTATAGAGAGAGCAGCTGGCAGGTTAGTGGCCTAGAAGCAAAGCTGCGTTTTGTTAGAAAAGTTTTCAAAATAGCTTGTAAAATCCATATTTAGTGGGTGTTTATGGAATTATTCATCTATCCATCTGTCTATCTAGCTAGCTATTTGTCTACTTGTCTTTTAATTTATTCATTCATTCATACAGTTACGATTTAAATCATGGGACCTTTAAATAAATGGAGTGGATGAACTGCTGTGTAGTTTATGTGATGAATACGCACTCTATGCATTATGTCCTGTATCTGTTTTTGTCTACTGCTCGCGCTCTTTATGTGCAAGACAAATTCCCCTCGGGGTTAATAATCTATCTATCTCTTCTCCCCTCCTCTCTTCTCCTCTAAAGAATCACTTTCTGTCACCTGGGCAGGCCCGGCTGCCTCTGGACTGTGATTGAAAGCTACAGCGGTGTCGGAGTGCGGTCTGAAGTCACTGAAGGTAAAGTTTGAAATAGTTTAAAATAGGAGAGAAAGGGAGGATGAGAAGAGAGGGTGAAGAGAGGGCAAGGGATGGGGGAGTGGATGATGGAAGGTGGGCGGAGGGCCGGCTGAGCCTTGGAGAAGTGGTTAAAGCACTCCTAAAGGGATGTGTAAGCTGCATAAATGGATTACAGGTAGAGTAAATGTAGGCTTTGCAGAGGTGTGGGTAGGAATATTAGATAATGTGACGGATGTTGAAAAGGGTATAGAGGCTTTGCAGTTAGCGTCAGAAATCCCCTTAGCCAACGTGAGGTCCACTGGAGAATTGGCTGTACGGGATAAGGTGGACTTGTTTCCAAATGTAGGTTACTGTGACAGTGAAGGGTTTTGTTTTTAGCCCTCGTCTCTACTACAAAACCCTCTGAGGTGTCGTTTGAGAAGAGTCACCTAACAGTTTTTGGCTTTGTTAGCTAGATAACGAGCCAGCAGGCTATTTAGTAGGGATGGAGAGTCGACTCCAAAAAAGAGTTGATTCTCGATTCCATCACGTCGATTCTGAGAATCGATTCGACTAATAAACAGAATCGGAGTCGACTCCTGTTGCAATCTCGACTCCAAACTCTGGAATCGTAGAAACTGTTTCATTTAAATGAATTTGTAATGAATTCATTCTGATTTAGGCCTATCTATCTATATTAATCTGTGTACGACTGCCTTGGTCTGATCCATTTCACAAGTGGGGAGAGAGAAATTCAAGACTCACTGGTTGAATGCCAACTGGCATAAAACTTCAATTTTTGTGTTGATTTTCATTTGGAATCAGAATTGATTTAGAATAGATTCCATCAATTCCATTACAAAGAGTCGGAGTCGGAATCGACTCCCTACTATTTAGCAAAGCAACTGACGATGTTAAAATGTAACATGTAAGCGAAACTCTGAAGGGTTAGTGCTGAACGTGTTTGTTTCTTTGTCTGTTGCTATGCGTTAGCCTATAATAAACATTTGTAATTTATTTGGTAGTGTGGACTTTTCCTCTTTTTTTGAATCTCTATGCACAAGAGTCTGCACTCTGAAGGCATCAAGAAGAGTTTGAAGTTGAGCGAGCAATTTTTCTATTTTATTCAACATGTAACGATAGCCACAAATGCTAGCTTCCACTAGATATGTTAGCTAGCTTGCAAATCAGATGTGTTTACAATAAGACTGATGATTAGCTGACCAGATACTAAGGAAATCAACTGAACACAAAATTGTTTCGATTTATCAGGTTCAAAATGATCAATTCCCAGTCAAAAAACAGCACAGAAATGAACCATGTCTATTGATTTCTGCTGACGACTAAATGTATGTTTAGAAACGCAATCAGCTGTTCACAGCCACTGTTTCTCAAGAGCGGAGGACCTCCAATTTGGCCGCCAGATGGTGCGTTACGTCACCTGAAAGCCTTGTATGAGGGAGGGAGGAAGCAGGAGTGGTGGAGCTGAAGAGTGAGCGTGCGAGTGAGTGAGAGAGTAGGTGAGTGAGAGGGGAGGTGAGGAAGGGAAGTGGAGGGATACGCAGGAATGAAATGGACCCTATAGACACGAAAGGAAGAAGGAGAGGGCAATTAGGGAAAGCGAAGAAGAGAGGTGGTAGGAATTGAGGTGAAATGAGAAGACTGGGCGAGTGAGTGTTGAACGGTGAGAGAGTGAGGGAGTGAGGGGGAAAAGGGACGGATGCTGAGAGGCGAAAAACAGAGCTGGAGTGAGCAGAGAAGAGAGATGAAGGCAGAAAGAGAGAGAGGAGTAGCAGAAAGAAAAGGAGTGGGAGGGGGTGTGGGTGAATAAAACTAGATTACAGGGAAAACCAAGAAAAACAGAAAGAGATGAATGAAGTCGGCACTTGACCTTGAGTGGTTGAACAATACACACTATCAGTCTGTCTGTGTGAGTGTGTGTGTGTGTGTACATGTGTGATTGTGAAAGACAAAGAAAGAAAGACAGCGATGAGAAAGAGGCCTCCCCCTTTAGAAATGCAGATTATAATTACACTGCTACGTCTACATTAGCAACAAGGTCTTAATGTAAGCTAGCTAACAGTACGCTTTGAATGTAAGTGTGGTAATGAGCAAAGCACTTCAGCGCTGAAGTCATTATAAACTACTATAGTGTCACTCCTTTTAAACCACACACACACACACTTGAAAAAAACCATTCATTATGAAATATGAAACTCGGTATAAAACAAAAAGGCTGCCTTGAAAACTATACAAACGGGTGACATTGGTGAAGGTGATAGTCTGCGATCATGCAATAAAATAAGACTTTGAGAATGCATGGGCGCAGAATACTGTAGCAGCAAGAGCGTGAGGAAGAGGCGTCGAGTCTGAAGTATGTCGTTAAACGGATACGGGGCGGCCGAACTGTAAAAACACCCGCGCTTCGTCTGAGCTGAGGCTGCGTGAAGCTCTTGGGTTTCACGGAGAGGACGGGAAAAAAACGAGGAGCGAGACAAAGAGACGGGGGAAAGAGAGAGAAGAGATACGCTCTCGTCCTTCCCTCAGGCCCAACAAGAGAGAGAGGCACGACAGGAGTGTGTTCATGCTTTAACCCGTCTGAAACAGATGAGGTGTTTTTTTTGTGTTTGTTTGCCACACACTGGGATTAGAAACTCAACATGTGGGACCTTTTAGACTGATTTAGGCACTAATTGCTATCCTGAGGTAGCCCTCTACACTTGTCATTTGGTACCAATGTAATTTGCCGTGGAACGCAGAATTCCCCGCAGCCTAATGTTCATTAACAGATGACCAACAACAAATTAATATTTACCCAGAGGCAAATTTTCTCATTATCGCTCGGATTTAAAACGTATTTTCATCCAAAATCAATAAATAGCAAAGTGTGTGCACGTAATTAATGACCTTTACCAAAAGTGCAGTGTGTACCACCTTGAACTCGCCGTGGCCACGCTTACAACCTAATTTACAGGTGGTTACTTTATACGTTATGTCATTACGGCCATACCCATAATGCCTTTCTCCACGCAGCAACTGTACACTCTCCATGTCCTTGACCATAAACAGCCTAGGCCTTCCTCCGGTATTCCAGCAATTTTTCACTAACTCCGGATCTCACTTCAGCCTTAAGGTATATTCCCTGGAAGGACAATGGGTTTTATTTAGCATATTTTTACCATCTGTATAGGGAATGGCCGGGGATGCGGTGCTGTGCGCAGCCACATGAGACACATTTATGGCCAAGTGCACAGCGAAGGGAGGCTGCGTGATGGATAAAGATATCACAGCGCTCTGGGGTGTGGATATCAATTGCGGCCCAGGTATCTCTCCGGTGTTTTCATTAGAGTGATGGAGAAAAGGGGTAATATGCAAAGCCAGGGCTCCTCTTAGGGAATGACAACCTCGCTCTGTCACTGTCTCCTTCCCCCGGATCTGAGAGGCGACAATGGAGAAGCGGATGGAGAGAGAGAAAGAAGGAAAGAGAAAGATTGAGAGAGGGAGGGAGGGAGGGAGAGAGAGCAGAGGCGTTTTCCATCTCATCCCCTCTCTGCCAGCTGATTGCGGGGCGCGGGGGGTATCAATCTTTGACAAGTCATTCTCGGTGGATACTCATGGAGCTGATGGCTTTTTTGGGTTCATTTTCAAATGAAAATGACTATGGGATTGACATGAGACTGAATGTGAGGAGAGCAAAGGGGAAAGGATGGGTGGTTGGGTGGGGGGCGGGGGGGGGTGGCAGGTGAAGTGCATGACGGGAATGTGTGTACAAAAAGGACACTATCGGGTCAAGGCATTGCTGATGGATCCGCAGTTTAACAGTGTTTACCCCTATTAAAAGACAGCAATGTTGCATCTAATGAGAGAGATAGAGAGACACCGAGTCGAACAGAGAGAGAGAGAGAGAGTTGGAGTTATAATTGAGCTCTTCTTCATTAGGTATACGGGACGTGAACAAACAGTGGCGGTGTTTGCACAGGGCTGCTGCACTGTAAATGGCTTTCTGCTAATAGGCTGACACATGCCATCATTTGCATTCATTAGCAGACGGAGGCTGAGACACCGGCTCCTATAGCGGAGGCCGCCGCTGGCCTTTGCTTCCGCCGCAACAAACAGAAGCGCAGAGTTCGCCTGTCTGACAGAGTGGAGTGATGATCAAATGATAAAGGGACAAACGGCTGATTAAATGAGGAAATGCTTGTCTTGCTGTATGGGGATAAGACAAGACCAAAGAGTTTGTTATGGATGCTGTACTTGGAGTAGAGCCGCCGAACAATTAATCGAAAAGAAAAATAAATCGAAATCCCAATATAAACTTCTGCAATTTCCAAATCACAGAGGCTGCAGTTAATTGCTTAAGAGAGTTTTGTCCAAAATGGATTTCTAAACAAGCTGCAGGTAATCTCTGGTCCATGAATATTGGTGAAAACCTTTCATCATACTCAAACTCAGTAAATCCTGCACACTGACATCTATTTTTTCTTAACAAAATGACTTTTCTTTTAACAATGTTAAAGTTCTAAAAAATGTACGACAAGAAAAACTTGTGATGACATGAATCGCAGTTTAAATTGCAATTGCAATATTCTGTCAAGTAATCGCAATTAGATTTTTTATCGGTATTGTTCAGCCCTAACTTGGAGTGGTAGCAGAAGTTCCCATGCAGCTATTCTGCATTAGTGCTGCAGCGACTGCTACTGTCTGATTATTCTCAAATGTTGTAAAGTAGACTTAAAGTCGAGATGAAATGAAAAATGCCTTTTTAACCCTTTTAGATCACATCCCCGGTCATATTGTGCGCCTATTTAACAATATATGCCAAAAAAAATACAAAAAATACATTTCTTTGTATTCTTATATCAAAATTCAATCATGTTTTCTTCCTGTAAAACAAAATATGCCGTGTGCTTACGTAAGCATGCCCGTAACTAATTTCAACCAATAATATCATGACATCCACCCATCAATCAATCTTCAACTTTTAGCGCACAGAGCTAAGATTCATTAGTTAGCTAGCTAGCAACAGCACGGTACTTCGGTGTGTCTTCGGGTGTTATGACACACCCACTTTTCAACATTCAAATCAAATTCCTCCCAACGTTACGTCCCGCCTGTCTTTCCTGTTTCACTCGGAAATACGTCACGATACGGAAGTTAGATACTCTTGAAATGCCGTTTCATCTCGACTTTAAAGATGAACAATGGAGTTTCTCATGTAAACGTGGATTTGTTTACACTCATACAGACATAGAGTATGTTGTTAGACCCCTATAGCTATGTTGAATACATTTATTACCATAAAAGATGTTTTGGATGGTCCTTATTTTTAATGTTTATAAGGCTACAGTGTTTACATGCAGATCTCAGTGCAGCAGCTTGTAGAGGAAGCTCCGCCCTTCATTTGATTGACAGCCTAAGTTGCAGGTGTTTCCATTACCAGCTACTTCACCCACTGGCACATCATATTTACACAAAAATCTACAGAAGTATTTCACACAGTCTCTCAAAAATAACCTAGCAGACCCTTCCTCATGTCTCCAAACCATAACAAAAATCAACAAAAAGTAGAATAATAAAAATAAAGAAAAGTACAAGAATATGAGTGTTCATGCTGAAACAAGCACACTAATAAAGAAGTAACAATTCATCTTGCAGGTGGAGCGACAGAGAATTAGAACCTCTCAATGTTGCATGCACTGCACACAGAAAAAAAAGTGCATATTCTACGCTGCCCACATCTGTATTCATCCATCATGCCATGCCACTAAGAGAGAGAGAGGGAGGGCATTGTAGAGAAACAGAGAAATCACAAAGACACAAAGGGAAAGAATCAATGTGCGAAATCAAGAGAGAGCGAGAGAAACAGAAATGAAGAAACGGGGGGAGACTTAACGAGAGATAATAACAGAGAGAGGGAGAAAGAGCGAAAGATTAAGAAATCAAGAGGGAGGGATGGAGAGAATGTGAATGAAACGGATCAGAAATGGAGAAACCTACAGAAAGACTTAGTGAGAGACAGAAAGAAACTGAGAAAGAAAGAGAGTTTGAAAAAGAGAAAAACTCATGTAAGCAAACGAGAGGGTTTTCTGCCCTAGAATCAAATTCTTTTAATTAAATCGTCATTTTTTTTTTACCTTTCCTCACTCATTTATTGTGTTATGTTGCTTAGTTTTGTCAATTTTAATTAAAATACCAATAAAGATACATCCTTGAAAAAAAAAAAGAACCAGGAATGCTCCAATTATAAAGGGCGCTTGAGGGTGCAAGGATGCCAGCCTCGGTGGATTAGTCTTAAAGCTGAAGCATGCAATTGGTGATGAATTTTCAAGGGCTTGTTTGCACTACAAGTTGATACATTTCCTAGTGAATAAGACAAAAACTGCGCTCTTAGCTCAAGCAACTGAAGCACAAAAACATGCCCAAATTGCAATGAAATCTTAGTGACTCAGGACCTTAGTGACAGAGAGAGAGAGAGAGAGAGAGAGAGAGAGAGAGAGAGATACACAGATCACCTGTCCTGCTGTAAGAGTGCCATGACCACAGCTGGTCTGAGTCACACAGAGAACAAGGAGGGGGAGCTGGCAGTGCCGCTCTGCCCTTCACCCAGACCATGCAACATAGTGACAGGGGCAGGGTGGGTCACACACACACACACACACACACACACACACACACATCGTACACCCGAGACTCCATGATTGGCAGAGCTAGGCCAAACGTTCCCCAGAAAAGGAAAAACCTCCAAATCTCACATCACAGCCCTTCACACGACTGACATTATTCGCTTTCCCTCTCATTTTTTCGTGTTTTGTTTTGTTTTAAGTCCGGTTCTGGGTTATAAAAATACATCTTTGACTTTGAAAAGGGTAAATTTAATTAGATGTTGCCTAGAAGACTGTCAGATGACGACCAGAGGCAAGTAATGAGATTTCACCGTGCATTAACAATCACCTGATAAGCCCGGCTGGAAATAGGCTGTAGCTGCACAAAATTACTGCTGATGTGCGATTGAACACCTTTGTGTTCAATTTAACAACGTGGTATTACAAATCAAAGTGTTTTTACTGTGCTTTGAACAAGTCTGCAGACCAATTTTTTGAATAATCCAATTATTTCAGCAGGTATGTAGCTGATTTTGCAGTCATCTAAAAACAACACAGTTCAGAAATCCCCGAATTCCTCAAAAACGCTACCAACCGCGTTTCTAAACACCCGCCTTCACTTGATGTCCGCTCGCTCCGTGTGGATCTAGTGTTTTCTCATTCAAAGTGATGCTTTCGCTGTCTTCTCCTGCGTAACATATTGTATCGACCTCCAAACTGCGTGCAGCGAGGCGATGAGTCACAAGCAACTGGCGCATCATGAATAAAGTACCAAGCGCTCCCGGGCTCACCCCCAGCTCCAGCATCCACCACATCACAACCCAGTGTGACGCCGAGATTATGAAAGATTACTATAGGGAGGGGAGAGAGAGAGAGAGAAAGAGAGAGAGAGAGAGAGAGAGGATTAGAAGATACATGTCGTGTGACATCAACATTCCTAGCGTTTTTCCAAGCTATCTGCTGTCAGCGATACGGGGCATGTTCGTGCCCATGCAACGTTATGACGTTTTTTTTTTACTATTTGTTCTTCCAAATTTCTTCCCCCTCGCACCCACCCACCCTCTCTCTCCCTCTCTCTACATCCCTCCTCTCTCCTTCCCTCCCTCTCCGCCGTCTCCCCCGCTGTCTCTGTCAGTGTTATGATTGGACCCGATGAGCAGGGGAGTGTTTGGCGTTTTGGCAGGCAGAGTTTTGGAGGCTGGAGTTATCTGCCAGGGGATGTAGTTTATCTGACCCCGCGGGCTGACCCCCCTGTTTCCTCTCTGGCCCTCCGACGCTGGGACGGGACTTCCTCAGCGAGCCTTATCAGTTTGAACCACAACCTTGGAACAGACCCACCGACCCTCGCAGCACCGACCCCCCGCACACGATACTCCCACCGCCACTAGACAGCCCGAATGCAAATATCCCAGTAGGTCTGTACGAAACTTTAGTTTAAAAGTCTAAAAATCGGGCTATAGAGGCTTTGCAGTGGCGTTAAATCTCCTAGAGAACATGGCTGGTGCCGTGATGGAGGTCCCGTGGAGAGATGGCCGTGCGCAAATAATGGCTAAATAAAACTGGACTATAACATCTGGGCTAGAAAAAGAGAGAAAACTGAAAAAGATTGGTGTAGGGTCAATTTACTAATGTTATAAGTAAAAGTGAATAGTCTGATAAAGTAGAATTGTTTCCAGATTTAGAAATAAAGTTGCCAGGGGCGTCTGAAAAGTTGCTAAATTTGCTAAAAAGTTGGCAACAGTGCTACGATTTGTAGCTCGAGAAAAGTCTTCTCAGATGGCTGTTTTTTTTTTGGCATTGTTAGCTAGCTGACTAGCCACCAGGCTAATTTAGGAAAGCAACAAATGTTAAGATTAAAATGCACTTGTAACGCTAGCTTCTGCTATATGTTAGCTATAGTGCACATAGTGTTTACAACAAGACAGTGATGGTTAACGGGAGCTGATGCTTAGCTAGCTAACAAGCTGCAATTATCTAAACACAAGATTGATCAAGATTGATTGGCAAAATGTTGTTCCTACTCGAATACAGCACAGACATTAACCATTAACCATGTCTTTTCAATTGTGTTAAGACAGCTGAGTTATAATTTTGAAATGCAACGAGCCGTGTTCTTAGCCATTATTGACCAAGAGTTAAGGACCTCCAATATGGCTGCCAGAAGATGTTACGTCACCCGAAAGCCCTCTAACCCATTAGGAGAAAGGGAGTGAAGGAGGCAAGAAGAGAAGATGGAGCGATTAGGTTGACTTGATTTGGGGAGGTGAGAGATTGGACGAGAGTCAAACATGTGGTTTTGGATTGCGAGGCCATTAGTAACACCTAACGCACACACAGATGCACACACAAAGCTCTCAGCCTTCTGGATTGGATGGCGAGAGCTGTATTATTCTTTGCTCCATTTGAATAAACAGTGCTGCTCTGGGCCCGGCTGTGTTGATATCAGGGGGGAGATAAGCAGGGTAAATAAAGCTGAACTCCGAGTGGAAAAGGTTTCCTCTCATTGCTGCTCAACTGTTTTACTGTTTAAACGCCTCCAGATGGGAGTCGAGGAGCCACCGGCGAATCGCTTTCCCATGTTCGGTGACGCAAATGTACAGAAAGTGTGATTAGTGTGGGATCGCGTATAGAAAGTGTCGGATGTGTGTGTGTGTGTGTGCATATGTTTCTGTGTGTGTTTTTGTGCAGACACACCATATACTGCATGTCAATGTGTTTTTCCAATGCATCCCCATTCGCAAACCCTTGTGGTTTTCTTGTCATATATGTATGACTGATGATACATGATCGCGATCCGTCATCTATCACGGTTGACTAGGAGTTCAGTAGGGGGGCGATGGGTGTGTGATGACTTATCTGGGGCAAACACCTTGCAACAAGTACCACATAACTTACCGGTGAGTAATAGTTTTTAGGAAAATGACACTCCCCAGAGACTTAAGATACATCTTTTATAAAAGTCAAAACAAAGCACCGTGTCAGAGTAATATGGCGTTAAGCGGGAGATGAGTTAACTGTATATGTTTCTCCAACTCTAGCAGATGAATTGGGGCCCAGGCAACTTCTCTCCTCGGTTTCCCTCTGAAGTGACTGACGTTTATGGTGATGGAAGGCCTGGATCTCCTAAACGGCTGCTCGTTATTTCATTAAAGGTACCCTCCTAACGACTTCCAGGAAGCAAAACTGATGACAAGGTAAAATAGATTAATTAAGGTACCTCCGCGTCGAAGCAGCCACTTAATCATAGATCGCGCTTGTCACAGGGATTTAGGATCTGATTGACTTGAACAGATTACGCCTCTCCTCATTTTCTGTCTGCGCGCAATGGAAAATTAATTGTCAGTGACATTTGGTTGTAATCTCTTTTTTTCCCCTCCGTCTCTTCTTCCTCAATTAATTAGCACTTCTCTTTTATATTCTGGTTCCTGGGAGTTTCTTTAGGAGATATACAAGAGGCAGAGCCGCTTCCTCGACTGCTGAGGACAACATCCGCTTTTTGATTGAGTCTCAGCAATCTAATCATCAGCTGTCGCCGTGGCGATATTCTCCTCTCATACTTAGACTGCTGTGTCAGTGCTATTACCCACTGCCATGCTGACACACACACTCACTCACACACACACACACACTGTCTGAGTGACAGCTAAGGAGTAGGTGGGGTCCGGTCCACCTTGACTCGTCAATCATCTGTGGCTTTGACGGCTTATTTCACTGAACAACGGGAGACGAGGAGAGGAGTGTGGAAGGAGAGGAGAAGAGGGGGGGGAAGAAACTGAGGACAAAGAGAGAGGAGAAAGGGAGGGGAGATGAGAGGAGAGGGGAGGAGAAGAGGATGAGACAGGAGAGGAGAGGAGAAAGAGAGTTGTAAGATAGAGGAGAGGAGTGGAAAAAGGGAGATGAGAGTGGCGGAGATAAGGAGATAGGGAGAGGAGAAAGAAGAAAAAGAGAGGAAGAAGAAGGTAGAGGAGATGAGAGGAGGGAGGATGAGAGAGGAGAGATGGAGAGGAAAGATAAGAAGAAGAAGAGAAGGGAGAAGTGAAGAAGAGGTGGAGGAGAGGAGAGAGGAAAAAGGGAGTGGAGCTTAACAAGGAGTGGAGAGAGGTTGGAAGGAGAGGAACGAGGGAGTGAAAAGAGGGAGTGGAGAGAGAGAGATAAAGAGGGAGTTGAAAGAGGAGAGGAGACCAGGGATGGAGAGAATGTTCTCATCCAGTATATAATACCAGAGGGAGGAGAGGAGAGGAGAGGAAATGGAGGGAATAAATGTGTGATATGGCCTGCTGACAGAATGAAGGCAGGGTGAGAGAGGAGATAGCATCGTAGCGTGATGAATCTGAGGTCAAGTGTGTGTGTGTGTGTGTGTGTGTGTGTGTGTGAGTGAAAGAGAGAGAGTGTGTGTGTGTGTGTGTGTGTGTGTGTGTGTGTGTGTTGGATGTTTGCTTACTGTGTCAAATTAAACCACAGAGGCAAAGAGAGACATTTCATTTCCCAGATATGATTGATGGATAATGTGTGTGTCCCAGGGAGGTGTCAGATGGCCTGACACACACACACACACACACACACACACGCACGCATGCACACACATGCATTCAGATACTGATTCTGCACTCATCTTGGCAGCCAAATAGTAAAAGAACTAAAAGTCACACATAATACATATGGTAATAATACATACATATGGCAACAAATATATATATATATGAATCTAATGTCAGGCTTTATAACTTCCCACATTCCGTAACTCCTTATAATCTATTGTAAACATACATAAGTGCAGATATTGGGACGATGTGCAAAAATGATTCCACTTAGCTGCAGACTTCTCTACGGTGTGATTAGACTTGTCGAATAAATCCTGAAAACACCAATATAACATGAATTAAAGTGATGTTGAACTAGTATCTCTATAAGTTGTGTATCTTCCTCCATGATAAAACCCCCAAAATCAGTGATTCTGTTATCTGTTGCTCTCACTGCCATTGTATGGAGGAATAGTCTGAAAATCACAGTCGCTTTCTGTATGTTATTAAACCTTTCAGTGTGAAGTGTACCACCGAAATCCGGTCGGAAGAATTTCTGTTCCACTTATAAACATAAAGAAAACAATTTACTTAAACATAGCAGCATGACTAGTTCTTTTATATATTCTGCTATAATCCGCTTTGTTTGCGGTCATTTATGTGCTAGAAGTGTGATTTTCAGACTGAAAGGAGAGAGAAGAAAACGCAATTCTCCAGTCTCCTCTACTGGAGCAACAGATAACAGAAAGTCACAGATTTGTTTTTGTTTTTTTATCATGTCCAGGAAGCTACACAACTCTAAGGTACTACCAAAGTTCAACATCACTTTAAAAAAGGTTTCCTCTGTTTGGTCTTTTTCCTCTGGGTCTTTATTGCCCTCCGTGTTGAAACACGGCTCAGCAACAACAGCTGCGAAAATAAGGCCCCCTTTTTCCCTCTCAGTGTTTTCACCGGCGACTGCGCGGATTCGAGAATAAGAGGGCGAGTTTCCGCCGTCTTCTGGATCCCCAGTCGCCCATCAGCTCTCCACAGGAGGGCCGCGATGGCTCGTGGCTCATCCGACTCCCGCGGTAATCACCTCTCTAACTCTGACACCCGAGACGACAAGCTTTTAGCGGGGGCTAAAAGTTTTAATTTACCCCTGGAGGCGCAGAAATGCATGCTGACTTCTGAGGGACTTGGGGAGATTACCGGGGGATTGTTTGACAAACACTGGGCTGAACGAATGCTGTGTATTTTCTTTACGGTCTCTGTAAATGTGTTGCCGTTTGAGGTTTTGAGGGAAAAAGCTGTGTTTGTGTGTGTGCGGGTATCGGCGACGGGGGGAATGCTAATATTCTGGATATTTATTCTGTGTCTCGATATACAAAACTGTCCAGGCATATTTGGGGGGGGGAAAGCAAACATGGGATTCGGCTCCAGAGGAAACTGCTACAGATTGGTTTCCATACATTCTTAACTTCCATCTCTGGCACTCCAAAACGGAAAAGAAAATATGAAGGAAGGAACGAAGAATGAAACTGAGAAAGCACAAGAGGGAAAAGAGAGAAGAAGATGAGAGAAAAGAAGGCCAGAAGGGAAGAGAGAAGAAATGAGGAAAGGGGTGAGAGGAGGAGAAGGGAGGGAAAAAAAGCATAGAGGAGAAGAAGAGAAGAAATTTGAAAAGAACACAAGGATGAAGAGAGAAGAAATGAGGAAAGGAGTGAGAGAAGGGAGCAAAAAAGCATGGAGTAGGAGAGAAGGAATTTGAGAGGAAGACAAGAAGGGAAGAGAGACGAAATGAGGCAAGGAGTGAGAGAAGGAAGAAAAAAGCACGGAGAGGAGAAGAAATTTAAAAAGAAGACAAGAAGGCAAGAGAGAAGAAATGAGGAAAGGAGTGAGAAGAGAAGACGGAAGCAAAAAAGCATGGATGAGAAGAGAAAGAATTTGAAAAGAAGACGAGAGAAGAAATGAGGAAAGGAGCGAGAAGAGGAGAAGGAAGAAAGAAGGAAGAAAAAAGCATGGAAGAGAAGAGAAAGAATTCGAAAAGAAGACGAGAGAAGAAACGAGGAAAGGAGCGAGAAGAGGAGAAGGAAGAAAGAAGAATTCGAAAAGAAGACGAGAGAAGAAACGAGGAAAGGAGCGAGAAGAGGAGAAGGAAGAAAGAAGAATTTGAAAAGAAGACGAGAGAAGAAACGAGGAAAGGAGCGAGAAGAGGAGAAGGAAGAAAGAAGGGAAGAAAAAAGCATGGAAGAGAAGAGAAAGAATTTGAAAAGAAGACGAGAGAAGAAACGAGGAAAGGAGCGAGAAGAGGAGAAGGAAGAAAGAAGAATTTGAAAAGAAGACGAGAGAAGAAACGAGGAAAGGAGCGAGAAGAGGAGGAAGAAAGAAGGGAAGAAAAAAGCATGGAGGGGGAGAGAAGGAAAAAAGCAGACAAGCAAAGGGCAAAGACAGGAGCAGAGAAGAAAGAGAGGGAAAAAGCGTGTCGGCGTGATGTATGCGGCGGCGGCGGCGGCGGCGGCGAAGGGGAACCCGGCGTTACAGAAGCGACCTCCGACCCCGCCGCTGCGAGGGAAGCCCATTGGACGAGCCGCCCGCGTCCATTAATTGTCATTAAAAAAAAAGTTGTCCCCCGGCAAGTTTTCCCCCCGCCTGCTCCTGACCCTCCGGACGGTGACGGCCCCCGCCATGCATCATCATCACCATCATCATCATCATCATCATGCTACCACTTTTTTTTCTTTTTAACAGAGCTCCACGCTGTGCCATTTATTACGCACAGTGGATTCTGTCTGAGGCGGTTTTCCTGGACCTAACAGGCCATCGGGGCGAGGTATGCCTTACGTTGTTTATGTGGATTTCCGGTGGCTTTAGTATAAACCAGACGCCACGCTGGTTTTAATGGTCTGAGACTGTGTTCGCCTCCGAAACGCCTGTCTGCTCAAAACAAGGGGAGGATTGTTTTCTAGACTGTAAGAGAGAGAAAGAGAGAGACAGAGAGAGAGAGAGATCAAGGAGGGTGAAATAATGAGTGGGAAAAAGTGTGTAAAAGAGAAACGGGGGGAAGAGTGTAGCTGCGTGAGATACTGAACATGTTTAGGTTTTAATAATGAGGACACTTCCTCTTCTATCGCAGCGTGCAGTTTCAGCCTCCGAGCTCGAGTGACTGGTTCAGACAGCTGCTGAAGCTGGAAATCCACCCTTACACTTAAAATCCTTATTATCAAAGCTGTCAGAGGTAAAGCTTTCACACCTAAAAGTCAGCTTTTTGAGAATAAAGAAAAACGAAAAACTTGAATCGGTATAACCGTTATTGATATTGGCAACGACGCTTTTTTAAAATCATCTCCAGTGTGGGGGTTATGAGCTTTTTGCACAACAGTTACTGTATTTCTATGATCCTGGATGTTTCAGATGAGATTATACATGAACAAGTCTTCCAGCTAGAGACAAAAGTGTCTCTAAAAAGTGAAAGGAGAGAGGAGAAGAGAAAGGAGAACTGTAATTGCTGCTAAACAAAGCTCACTTGGGTGCAGATCTATTGTTTTTTTGTTTTTTTATTGAGACATCAATAGGACAAGTTCTCAACTGACTTAGAAAGTACATAAAGCATATGAAATTTAACATGTAAATGAAATAATAAAAAAGAAAATCAGAATAATAATTGACCATTCGGATACAAAATAAAATTAATAAATAAGGTATGGGAAACAGTATATAAAAAGTACAGGTTGAAACAAAAGTGCAGCTTTATGGTGTTATATGATAAATATTTTGTTGTTTGTTGCTTTTTTTTTTTTTTATTATCAATCAGTGTGAGTGAATTTGTTGTTTTTTGTAGAATCAAGTGTAATTTTCTTGATAGCAGTGCAGTGATCTGCCTTATTCTGACTTGTTTCAAGACACTGACACTAATTTCTAGAAAATTCCTGAAACAACAACTTGTTTTAAGAAAAATTTTTATCTGACGGCTAAATATGGCCGCAGTGTGGTTGTTATATACATATTTAACTGTTATTTGCACACAGCCAGTTCTCCACCGGACCTCCATGATGGCGTCAGAGGCGTCAAAGTGTCTCTTGTCGCCTTTACATCACGTGGCTCTCGATGACATCACGTGGCTCTCGATGACATCACGTTACAGGCTCTCTAATAGAATTCAAGCTGGATGGAAAAGAATTGTTCATGCTCACAACAGACTGAGTTCTTCACGCTCACCATCAATAATTGGTTGATGCACATGGGTGATTAATGTATTGGGTTGGTTTTCCCTTTTAACTGCAGACTCCATACAGATTGAACTGTCTCGCAGCATGGGGATAATATATATGAAGGCTGAAATTCAGTGGCATTCCCCTTAAAGCCAGACTCCGCTGACCCCCAGAGAGCGGGTCAGATGGAAAGGGAGAGTACGACTCCCCCCCCCACCACCCCCCCCCCCCCCCCCCCCCCCCCCCCCCCAACGGCCCCCGTGAGGGAAATGATGAACAGGGGGCCGCACAAAGCCAGCACTCAGCTTTAATTGGACGGAAGGTGGCTGTACACTCATGCCATAAATAACGGGAGTCGGGGAAAGTGTGTGTGCGGGGGAGTCGGGGTCGGGCTCGGAGCGTTCCACTTTAACCATCGCGCAATCCCCCCAGTGAGCTTAAGCACCGCCGAAAACGAGAGAGGCCATCAAGGAAGTGGCGTAAATAACCTCTGGGCTAACTGATTTGTCTGCGGCCGTAAACACGACATAAAGCGCTAATATACGGGTCAGCACCAGGATGATTTAGGCCCCCAGGAGGATGCAAAACTTCATCAAAGCATTTCATTTTTTCTTTCTTGACTCGCATGCACCTTTTTTCCCTGGGAAGTGGAGTTTCTGTTGAACCTGAGCCCGAAAACAGGCACGGCGCTGCAGATTTGTTTGGGGGAGATGATCGAGAGGTGAGATGGGCCGGTGTGTTAATCATTTATTTAAAAAAAAAAAAGTTTCAGCTTGAAGAGTTTGGTGCTAAAAGTCTGGGGCTTCAAAGTGAAATGAAGATCAAGATTAAGATTTAGCAGATAGAAAGTCTTTTAATTTGTTTGTGGGCTGGGACTCATAATCAATCAGGCTCCGGCTCGGAGAGTAATGCATCTGTCGTTATTCAAGCTGCTCTCCGTCCAGCACGGGAGCACAAAGAGAGATCAGAGGGGCAAAAGGTAGAGGAGAGACGGGACACGTCCACTGTTTAAACTACAAGACGGCTTCTTCAAGAGAAATTAAATTACAGAGCATCAAAATAACTCAGGTCAGATTTTTTTTTTAAGCTCCTTTAGGTAATAAGATTCAAAAGTAACATTCAGCCATCTTATTTGCCAGGTTAAAGTAGTCTTACAAGGATACTTTGACATTTTGAATTTAGGACTGTTATTTTTCTTCTTTTTTCTCTTGGGAATTGTCACAATGTGGGGGAAAAGTTTCCTTCAGTTAGCCGACTGCTAGCTGCAATCCAGTTTTTTAGCTTGGGGCTTGTGGAAAATAAGAGACAGAAATTCAAAATGTATAATAACCCTCAATGCATTTTTTTTTTTACTCAAATGTCAGTGAAATGGCAAATTTGGGGCTCCCAAGTCCCAGTTTTATTGAACATGTTTTTGAATTGCATCATTTATTCAGAGTTGCAGGTCCTCAAATGTAGACTATACCCTCATCTGAACAACAGGCACGCTAATGACTGAACTGTTAAAAGGATAATACCATGTGAATAAACACAGTAATACCATTGGTATTCAAATGAATGACAGTGATAACACAGACAGTAACCAAAAGGGGGAGCAAAAAAGAGCAACCTTGCTATGTTTCCACACTCACTCTCTCAGCTGACATGCATCATGTCCGATTTAGTCGTCTGTCAAACACAAGTGTGTCCGCATTATCTCTGGCGGTTGTTCTCCTAGTGGGATATCCCCTTTATTATTTCCTCTTGTGTCATCTCGACATACAGTATATCCACAAATGAAAACCACATGATCCTGTGACCAAAAGTAGAATAAAAAAATAAAAAAAATCCAAGAAAAGCACATCACAAGGAAAGTGATTTCTCGTGATGTGCACAAGTCAATCTAATTTATCATCCTCATGTTTGCCCTTGGACAAAACACAGGTTGTCCCTTTGTGCGAGAAAATGTCCAGGACACAAGGCGTGGAGCGTAAAACTCCATCATCATCAGGCTTTTTTTTTTTCCTCGGCCCTGGCCCTAATTGCCTTTTTCTCCTTGCGTGTGTGTGTGTGTGTGTGTGTGTGTGTGTACCTCAGACAAGGTGTCTATCTATAACTTGCAGAAGGAGGGACCCCCGCCCGGCCGGCCATCTGTCACCTGGGCACCTGGAGGGACTGCAGTCTTAAAAGGCAAAATCATTAAGACGTTAGAATAACAAATGTCTGGCTATGTTTGACTCTCAATCACGCGGACCGGGTCCAGGCTCACACCTCTTCCAGGGTGATGAATATTCCCGCGTCGCTGCCTCCCGCTCGACTAAACGAGCAGATAAAGACGCGCCACTCAAGAGGGCGGCTCTTCTCATCGTCACTGTCGTCTCTCTCGATCCGTCCGGTTTTCTCTTTTCCTGGATCCCGCCTGCGGCTCCGACGATTGCTCTTGTTTTTTGTTTTTCCGTGTGGCTAGCAGGGGGTGCGGTCCTGCTGAGACACACACACACACACACACATGCACACACACATACACAATACCACCCATGAACATACAACTGCCTGCATTCCATTACTCCTTTCAAATCTATCTTTCTCTCCTCTCTCTCTCTCACACACACACACACACACTCACCACACACACACAGAGGCAGAGACCCAAGGTCAGTGGAGGTCTGGTGGGACGTTGATGAATGAATGTGAAGGGTGTCATCCTGGACAAACAGAGCCTGGGCCCACATGCTGCTACATCCTGAAAAATATGTCTGTTAGACCAACAGCTGAGGGAAACGGTGTGGAGGTCTCTCACATCCTCTCTATCGCTCACTCTCTCTCTCTCTCTCTCTGTCTCTCTCTCTCTGTCTCAACATGGAACACACACACACACGTTCTGGCATTCCCCCCGTGCAGAAAATCTGAAGAAAAACACGCCTACACACACGCACGGGCGCATGCAACCACATACACACATATAACCCATGCACACGCACTCGCTAGGGTTCGACCGGAATGGGTTGTTGAAGGCCGATACCGTTTTGAACGACATTTTGTGATACAGTATATTCAATATGTTCTATATCTTTACATTTTTCCATTTTCAGGCCAAAAAATTACAAGTATTCAGTGTTTGAAGTATACCAGTGTTCATTTACAAATAAACTATATGATTGAATAGTTGAATGAGTAACTAAAATGTGCAAAGAAAATAAAAGTTGACTGTTTTCATGTAGCTGTGGTCAGGAAGAAACCTCAATCATATCAGCTGTGGATATATATCAGATATTTAATAAAAAGCCAACATCTGCCTTTTATATATCTGTCTTTCCCTAACACACACACACACACACACACACACACACACAGACCAATGACACAACACCCAAAACCATGCACTTACTATGCAACCCACCACACACACTACAAACACATAAACACACTTTCATTCGCACAAGGTCAGTGTTCCTGTATATTCCCCCACTGTTGATGAACGGAGGTGTGTTCGCCGCCGCCGCCGCCACCGCCGCCACCGCTCCCCACACGCTGTTACAGCCAAATAAATACGTCTGCCTCTGCCTGCTAATCTCTGATGCCACCCTGCCTCGCTCCGCCAAGGGTGTGCAGATAAATAGCTTAGCGTAAATGGCCTCTTAAAGTATGACATTGCCACACTTTCAGTGGATGGGAGTGGGTAGTGGAGGAGGGGGAGGGGTGGGGGGTGGGGGGGTGATGATGGAGGGAGCCATGATGGAGGAAGACAGGGAGGAGAATGGCCGACGGCAGGGTTGCAGTACAGGAGTCAGGTGTCAGGTTCGACTCCAGGTTTCTACACGGTCTTGGACTAATGCTGCGTTCATGTGCTGGAGGGAAGGTCCGACATTTGGGACTTCCAGTTAAGTCGTGTCATTTTGTTGGAAAATCAAACCTGGAAAAAAAATGATAAACAGACTTGGACGTCCTGCAACTTAAGCTAATTTAATGAACTTAATTTAAACAAATGTTAGTTATGATGGTCAGTCTGACTAACTACAAGCCTGTAATAAAGGTGCATGTGTATACAGGTGTTTTCTTACTATTGACTAACACAAAACTTTAGTTTTCTGCCAGGTTATCATTCAGGTAAGTCTTCATCATCCTGACTTTCTTCATCATGACGCCTTCATCATCCAACTTCTAATGCCTTTCATGTGAAATTTCCAAATAGGACATTTGTTTTTCCGATATTTCTGATATGCAAATGCAAGTTAAGGCCTATTTGGGCTCAGTCCTATGATGATGATGATGATGATAAGATGAAACTGTATTCGTTCCATTGGGAAAATTAGGTTGTTGCAGCAGCAAAAGTCACAGGATTTAGCAGGGAAAACAAAAACAAATAGACTTCACTGCTGTTAGTGAAAATAATCGGTCTTCCCATCATTAACCACTAAGCCACCCTGCCGCCACATAGATTTATATATCTATAAATTGTATTTATTTTTATTCAATATTCAGTTAAGTTCAGTTCGATTCACTATTTTATTGTCGTGGAAGCATAATTTGGTTTGCGGTGAGGTTTTACAATAAAAACACACAATAAAATGCACAATAAAAACACATAACAAATCACCAGAGCATTAAATATTGATTTCATATTAGTTGAGCAGTTTTCTCCATCCAGCGTATAAGGCTTTCATTCAAAACAGTATGAATGGAATGATCTTGACCTCCTTTGGTCTCGACTCAGATTCAGCCAAGCTGCTCTGAACCACAGCCATGATGTGTGAGCGCTGCCTGTTGTTCCTCAAGAGGCTGGGAGGGGAAGGAGAGACACAGAAAGACAAAGAGACACACAGAGAGAGAGAGAGAAGAGAGAGATCAGGAAGGAAAAACGAGGGAGGGGAGAGGGTTTTACAATATGAGAGAGAGGAGACATATGAGGCTTGTGCAACAATGTGAGGTGGAGAGGGAGAGATGGAAGATGGAGGGTGGTGGGATGGGAGGGGAGGAAAAGGGAGGTATGGAAGGAGTGTGTGTGTGTGTGTGTGTGTGTGGGTGGGGGTGGGTGGGGGGGTAAAGGGTGGTGGTGGGGGAATGTTTCCATACAGTATACGAGGTCAGGGAGATATATGAAGGCTTGTCACATTGCAAAGGTAGAGGTATGGTCTCTATTGGTCCAGACAGTGACCTCCAGCACAGGGCCAAACCATTTCCAGATGTCTGCCAACACCGTTACTGGCGCTGCTTCCATATGGGAGGAGGGCGGGGGGGGGGGGGGGGGGGGGGGGTGTCAGGGTGGAATGGGGGGAGGGCGAACCCTACAGCACATTGTCAGGGAGAGGAATGAATTCGGCTTGCAAATCAAATGACGAGGCAAGACATAAAAGTTTGAAGCTTTAGAGCGAGCGGGGAGAGAGAGAGAGCGCAAGACAGAGTATGGGATAAGGAGAGAGAGGCCGTGTGTGTGTGTGTGTGTGTGTGTGTGTGCATGTGTGTGCGTGCGCGTGCATATCTCTAGATGTTAGTGAAAAATGGAGACAGAGACATTAGAGCGCTTTAGATTTCTTCCCTCTGTGCTTCTGCCCAGAAGGGAATCTTTGACGTTCATTTATTCTGCTCCCCAGCGTGCCAGCTCGCCGAGGATCCCGCATCAATCACGTCGTTTCATTTTTTTATGTTCATTTTGTATCACCATTTTGCATTTCGGTTCGTCATTACCGGTGATAAATAGGCGAACGCATTGTCTGGGCAATGGTTACATTAGGGTGATACACCAGAGAGTCTAAAGGAGTCTGAATTATGTGAAAAATTTGTGTTTGAATTGTCTGGGAAATGCTTTTGCTGAAATGGAATTCAAAAGTTCGAGCTCTGGGGAGGAGAGGCGGCGTCGGGAGTCGTTTCCCTGTAACGCGGCGTCGCATGGGACTTAGGATAGGGATTCAAGCTGCACAAGCCTTCTAACATGATTCATGTTTTGCATTAGCTGTCAGAAGATATCGCACCGGTCTCATAACGGTAAAACTCTTTGTCTTAACAATACCATGACCGAGCAGAACCGATGAAATGCCGCCCTTAGAGATCCAGTTGTCACTTTTTTGCACACCTCCAAACCAGAGCATCGCAGCGGAGAGACTACTACTGTCTTGATGCCTCACCAAAAACCCCGGGTCACACTGCATTAGTCCCCCTTCTAGCGGAACGAAAATGGAAATCGCTACACATGATATTCCCTGAGATTCCCGGGATACCGAGGAAAATCACAGCGCCTCTGGAAGCGGCTCGGCGTAAACACACGAGGGGCTCGGACGAGACTAAGAAGCGCGCTGTTAAAGGGCAGAATCATTTCAAAGTCGATCCCGTGTTTCCATTCCCCATCCGGCTCCAGATCTGGGCCTTTAGCGCTAAGGAATGTCGGTGAGCCTCAGGGCGTCTCTGTGGGCTCCCTCTGTTTCCCGTTCCATCTCACTTCCACCTGTTGGCTATCCCCGCTCCGTCTGCCTGCTACGCCATCTGAATCTAAAGAGGTTTCCAGGCAATAAGGGAACTTTTGACTCAAGACAGACATCAAATCAAAACATGGACCTGGACGCAAATCCACAGAGAGTCTAAAAATATTAAGCTAATGTGGCCTGACTTGAACTGCCAGGTTATGCTAGGGGCTTGGTGCTAAGAAATGTATGCACTCAAGGTAATGAAAGGTGGCTTGGGTAAAAGCATTCCATCGAATGGCATCTGTAAGATAAGGAAAGATGAAGCTTTATTGATTAATTAGGTTGCTGCAGCAGAGGAAGAAATACAATTCAGCAGGGGACAAATAAAATGAATATAAGCACATAAATAGAATATAAAATAATCAGTTTTTCTGGCCAATGAAGATTGCAGGTACAAGGAATTCAACTTGGTGGGTTGCTCGTGTCGGTTAAACATTAACATAACACAAACATTTAAAAAGTAGCATATAAAGTAGATAAATTTGGGCCTCTTTTAGAAGTAGTACATAAAATGAAGAAGTACGTATATAAGTAGTGTAAAAAAAAAAAGTTTACACTAACAGTCAAAAGTTTGGACACAGGCATTTTTCTTTATTTTTACTATTTTTCACATTTCAGAATAATAGTAAAGACATCAAAACTATGAAATAACACAGTAGACATATTGCATTCATAGTACATCCAATCAGGTGTGTCCAAACTTTTGACTGGTAGTGTAGTACTATCTAAAAAAATAAAAACACACATTTACTATACAGTATGCACATGGTTATCTGTTGGAACCTGACTGATTGCTCTCATAGGAAGAAGAGAAAAGCAATAAAAACAGTCGGCATAATAAACATAACAGTTAAAGCAATTAAGTAGACCATATATAAACAATCGTGGCGTTATGTAAACTGCTGTTGATGTAACTAGAACAGCAGCAGATAATAAGGAATCTGCAGTGTTGCAGTTTGACCTGCAAGATGTTCTGTGCTGGTCCGGATCCAGAGAACATCCCATATATCTGTAGGTGTCACCTCCAGCACCACCACACCACCGGAGGAAATGCTAATGGATTCATTTCTCCTCACTCTGGAATTATGGTAGACCGACCTCTCACACACACTACAGCGCAGTGTCAGGGTCTGATTTATCTGAGCTGCTCAGCCATGGAAGGAAACATCTGCCCCAGCTGTCTGTGTCAGAATCTGACTTAATACACCCGTACGGAGACCGGCTTCTTTGTCGGACTCCCTGGACAGGTTACCACTTGGGTTTAAAAATCCCACCCCAGAGAGAGAGAGAGAGAGTTGATCAGGAAATTAAAAATTCACTGGGAAAAACAAGATAGCGAGTTCAGTCTTCCCCTCCCTGCGTGCCTCAAAGCACACAAGCGCGCTCCTATAACAGCCCGGCTGAAATTTTGGCCCATTTCCGCTCCGCGCCGATCAAATGTTGAGGTTTAATCACAGCGATTAGTACCGCTGATAAATGCTATAGGCAAACAGCTTTTTCTCTCTTATCTGCCTCTGGCTCTCACGCAACTGACCCGGGCCCAAATTCCAAAGCCCGGATCTCTCCCATGTAGTCGCCGCGTCTCACACAATGAAGCTCTTTTATTCGCCGTACAACGGTGGTGTAGGTTCAGCCACTCCACTTCTCTTTGAGACGCCAGTTGCCATAGGTTACGTGCAATGGAAGTTTATAAATAACGTCGACACTTGCCGCTCTTTTGAAAAGCCTCCAATGAAAAGAGCAACAAAAAGCTGCAAAATGTGCCGTACAGTTTTTTTTTTGTAAAGTTCACGGCTTTGAGGAAAGGTTGTGGATACAAATAGCAACCAGATGATCAAATAGCAGTGGCAAATAATTTGCAGCATTTGTTTTAACCTGCCTGAGGTACCAGGTGGGTGGGGTTTACAGCATGTCAGGTAAATTATCAGCTGATCATTATCATTACCAGTGATTCCCCGAACTTTCCCTAAGCTTTTTTTTATCTGTTTTACTTACTTCTTCTTCTTCTTCTTCTTCACTTTGTAACTTTGCTATATAAATAAGTTGTAATTATTATCATTATTTCCTGCACCCATTATATCGTTGTATGTTGCAAACTGCACCCATCTGGTCGTCACAGTAAGCAGGCACAAACAAAAGTATCTGCAAACACTACTTCACCCAAATCTGATGATAATGATATGATGTCATCCAAAAATGTTTTCAGTAGTCAGGTCAGAGCATCTCTGGGAAAAACCGTGTTTGTCTTCGGTTCTAGACTAGGATCAGGAGCACACGCATGCACACACACACACACACACACACTCTTCTACTTGCATTACTAACAATTATTGCCGTAATTTACGCTCTTTCATACACACACACTCTCACACACTTTTCGACACACTCCCACAGATGCCCATACACACCCACGCTTTGTAGTTTAGTTTAGGTCTAGTGTGGAATTTCTTCTATTTGTACTTAATATCTAACTATTATTATTGCAAAATTGTAAGTAACTGTTTTTTGTAACTGTTTTTTTTTTGTTCTCCATCAAGGATCACGTTGGAAATAAGTGTTTAAGTACGCTTTTATGTGTTATCCTCTGGGATGTACTACTGTCTGTACTTTTATACCCAATAAAGTCAATCAATCAATCATAACTGAGCAACATGAGCATGGTCTAAATGAAAACTGGGATATGATGCATCCCTATTAATGAATGATTTACATAGTGTAGTATTCATTTTACCTTCTTCCTCTCCTGCCTAATATTTAGATATCACCCTGAACCTGCTTCCAGCCACATAATCACCACCTCTGACATCCATATTCCTAATCGAGAAGCGGTCGGCGTACTGTAAAGGGCCTACGCTGACAGGTTAATGGAAACGGACGCCCTCGCCCGCAGACAGGTGGGTCGCCCCGCGGCGGGCCGGCTGAGACGGAGACGAGGACCGGGGGCACGCTCCTACAGTAGTAGCTGTCAGCCAGCCGCCCGGTAATGCTGACTGACAGCCGGGCCTTAACACCCAGAGCTGTCCGCGGTACAGAGAGGGTGTCAGCCAGGCAGCGGCGGCTCGCCTCTCCGAGAAAGTGTTGATATGCCCATCTGAAATTCCCATCCAAGTTCCATTCCCTCTTTTTTTATTTTTTTTCCCCCCCCTCCACCTCTGACTTCTGGAAAGCTTCCAAAGCGGAGAAGCAATTTGCCCTCGGTACGCTGCCCGGCGGCACGACGTGACGGTGGTGCTGGTGCAGGGATTCTTGGCACGGCTCTTCCTAAGACTTGCCTCCAACAAGTGCTAGTGATTATAGCTAGTTATCCCTTATTAAACATGATTAATGCCTTGGCCCAGAAAGGTGTGGTGAGGCTCGGTTGCACTTTGATTTGAGAAATATGCTGTGATTAAGTCTACCAGATACTTGAAAATATGACAGCGGCAGAAAAAAAAACAAAAAAAAAAAAACATTCCACATAAAAGCTTTGAAGATGTTGCAGTGGTTTGACGTTCAGAGAAAAAGAGATGCTTTAACTCCTTTACAGTTTAAGAAGATGATGTTCCCCTCGGTTGGATCTCTGTATCTATCCAGTTTATAAAACAGCGTTGATGCATAATGCATGCTGCTTTAGCAAACATGGCATGGTTACCGAGCTTGTTGCATGCATGCACAGTTACACACAGAAAAATAAAAAGATAAAAGGTGCGAACTGGAACCGAAAATGGTTCTTTGGAGTGATGCCATAGAGGAACCATTTCTGGTTCCACAAAGAACCTTTTAATATGGATCTTTAGGATATTAAAATGTTCTTAATTCTTAGTTATTGGATGGTGTGTGATGGCATAAATGTGGAAAATGACCTCCATAGTATATACAGTATTATGCAATTGCAATTGTCGCTATACAAGGGCAGATGAACAAAAACACAATGCAGGAGTCTAAGCAAAGGAGTGAAGAAATGATTCTTTAAAAAAACCTTGGTCTGGTTTGCGTCTCTTCTGTGGCATCACGCCAAATAACCATTTTCGGTTCCAGTTCGCACCGTTATTTTCCTGTGTGTACATTCTCTGTACATTCTCTCTGCTCTCGTCTTTCGTCCAGAGGGAATCAAAATGATCAGAACAGAAGGGTGTGGCGTCGAACACGACCGCCAGTCAATCAGAGCCTCGTCTCGGCAGCGAGCCTCAGTATTGACCCCGGCTTCTGCAGCGAGGAGCTGAAGTCCTGCTGTCCAGATTAAATGTAATTGAAGGGTAACGCTCCTTACAAACAGTGAGAGAGCTTCCCCTTCTTTAAGGGGCTAACGATCCATGTCCTCCACGCTGCTCTCTCACTCTCTCTCTCTCTCTCCTCCTCTTTTCTCTGGCTCGCTCTCTCACTCTCACTGTCGATCTAACAAATATGAGAGGTAATGAAAACAGCTTGTTCCGATAGCATCACGTAAAAGCTTTCTATCAACCTGTGTGTCAAGCAAACGCACACACACACACACAAACACGCTTTCAGCATGGCAGAGTAAACCTGCAACAAGCCAGTCTATCTCCAGATTCATACTGTACATCATTATTCAAAGGTAAGGAGTCAAGCTGGGTTGCTAAGGCAAACTGTACTTCTGTGCCTCCCTTGGCTTTTTTTAACAAGCTCAATTGGATTTACCCCCTAATGCTCTGATAGATAAGCACTTTACTCATTAGCATGGATTCAAGGGCTCTGGAAGGAATGAAGCAATCAAACGGTAATTCCACAGACAAACACGGAGGCCATAAATCACTCGCTCCCACACACTGAGAGACCAGATTACATCGCCACCGTGACCGCCCAGCAAATACCAACCCGCCAACCAGCCGACCGCACGAAACGACCTCCAACAACTTTACATGACTCCCAATGACACGCAACTCCCGGTTAGCATTGAGGTGTCAAGAGGACGAGGCCGGGGGCTCGATTGGAAGTTTGTACTGCATGCAGAATACACCGTGGCACGCTGGATGGATTCGGTACCTGCTGCTCGGTACAGTGCAGAACGCTCCGAATGTCAAGAGAGAAATTTCAGTACACAGAATTATATGTACTTTGTGGAAATGCTGTCAGCTGTCCTTCACAAATTCCAGGTTTCATTTTGCTGTTGACTTCCAGAATAGCAGCAATACCAACACTACATTAAAGAAAAGTCTGGCATACATGTATGATGAGTGTATTCATTTTGGAGAACACGTTTTGTGTGTGTAATCATTTTCTGATTAAAGGAAAATCCACCCTAAAACGCTAACAATGTTGCAGAAACATCTGTTGGCGATGTATCTTGCTTTTCTGGACCCATGTTGTTGTTTGGTGTATTTTTCTTATTCCTGCAGATAACTGGCCAAACATAGAAGAGGTGATGTAAGGTCGAGACATTTCCAGCAGCTAAAATGGAGTTTGATATCAGAAAATATTCCAGCGATCTGAAACATCAGCGGTAAACGTCAGGTTTTGGTGTCAGTCCCTCAGAATCAAAGAGCGAGGGCTTCTTTCTAGAGCCGCCATTTTGCACCGAGAGACGTTCAACAATCATACAGGGAGAAATTTTCTTAAAATAAGTGAAAAAAATCTGCCACTGGGGTTTGATAATTTCACTTGTTTCCAATGCAAATCAACTTGTTTCAAGAATTTTGTGTCATTTTCTTGATAGCAGTGCAGTGATTTTGCCTTATTCTGACTTGTTTCAAGATATTAACACTCATTTCTAAACAAAAATGCAATTCCTCAAAGAAGTGAAACGGCACCAAGTGGAGTTATTTCACCTCACTGGCAGAATGTTTATCTTGGTTTATGAAAAGGATAAGATTTGAAGGCTGAATATGTGATTATATGACTCGTTAAGATGGGAATGTTTTGCAGTGCACTAGCAATGCAAACGGTTCCACTTCTGCATTAATCCTCTGGCATCAGGTAATCAAAGCGAAAGCATCAACTACTTAACAACACGACGTACCACAAGCTGCCGCCTGCTGCAGAATGCAAACAGATAAACCGCGACCCCTCCACTGTCCAATGTAAATCACAACAGTGTAAATAAACCCAATCATTCGAGTCTTTTTCAAGCTTGATCAAAGTAAAAAAAAAGTGGATTGAGTTGTTTTAGGCGGTTGCATTATTATCGTGTCCTCCTGTTTATCTTCCTCCACCCACAGAGGGGACAGAGAGCGGCTCGGTGAGCGACTCGCTGCCCTGTCATCATATTTATCTCTGGGACGCATCCTTTTTTCCCCCCAGAGTTTTCCGACGCCCACTGCGGCATGGCCTACATTGGCCTCCATCTGATACATATAAACACACACTGCTTATCATCTGAGAACACTGCTGATGCTGCTGATTGAAGTCCAGTGCCTGCAGAGTATATAGAGCATTTTTTCTTCCTTTTCTTTCCTTGCTTTTCTTCAGTAGATCTATCCATATCTTTGCCAAATCTTAAGATTTCTTTTCTATTTTTGGACGGGGGGGGGGGGGGAGAAACGCAGCTCTGAATCCACAGAAAAATGTAAATGAATGAATATGTAAAATAATCAAATATGTAAATGAACATCTCAGTGCATTATATCGTTATATCTCCCATAACGCATCTGCATAACCATAAGAAACCTCACCCATCCACCACTTAGTCTGCCGCTGTTCCCAGGATACCAGGATATTTACCTGCTATGGCTTCTTTTGAGCTGCTGGATGCCTCTCTAAAAGTATTTGACATGAAAAAAAAAAAAAAAAAAGATAGAAAAGAGAAGCGCATGAATATTTGGAATCCAGTGTTTTGATAAGAAACACTTCTAGAAATTGTCAACTTCCTATCTGCCGTTTCCAGCGTATACAGACCGAGTTCCAATTCAAGGTGATTCTTAGTTCTGGTCCTTTGAGAACACACTCCATCTTTATCAGGTGTAATCTCCTCCCTTCAAAACACTTCTATCACACACACACACACACACACACACACAGACAGACTTCCAAAGAATCACTCTCAAATATGAGTCGCACCATGTGGAGAGCCTCCCAAGAGACGTCTCCACCCCGCGGGTTAGTTTTCTCTGCAATAGCCCCGCTCGTCCCCAGAGAGCCAGACAGTGTTAGCTGCCTCTATTCAGCGGATGGGAAAGCACTTAGCCTCCCGAGGAGTCCGCTCAATGCTGCTTCTTCTCCCCACGGAGGGAGAGGAGCGACACTGGATGCCTCGGTGTCGGCCGGCCCGTGGTTTACAGCGGCGGCGGAATCAGTTCGAGGCGCCGCCGTGAGGTCGTGGGTGAGGAGAGGTCGCCGGAGAGAGGGGTCGAAGGTCAGGCTTTGATGCGGGATGCGGGCAGGCCTCGGGGGGTGCCGGGGTTTGATGGGGCAGTCCAGGTGTGGGGAAGAGGAGGGTGATGATAGGGCTGGTAAGAATTACTACTACTGCTTGATGTGTGTGTGTGTGTGTGTGTGTGTGTGTGTGTGTGTGAGCGTATGGTTGTATACGGATGCCTATGTGTCTGTGAGTGCATCAGGGAGTGGGAGTTATATCCAACTGTGCTTTTGATCACTTCACAGGCTGCTTTCTGAGGAAGAGAGACCTGCTAAGAGCTTTTAGTCACACAGAGAAAGCAAGAACATAGACTGACCTAACACAGGTAGGTTATGGGAAACAAGGGGAAAGGCACAGCAAATTCAACACACAATGGGCAGAAGTATGTTTCCCTGAAGGATGTTGTATGCTGCAGGATTTTCAAACAGGAAAAACAACCATCAGGAAGCTCCTAATACCCTGCAACTGGATGATGAAACATCACTGGAGTTCTTATGGAGGCCCAAATCATCTTTTAGGAGGCGAGTATGGGATTTTTTTTCCAAGGCTAAAAGCACATATAGCGGCACAGGGAGTGAAAGGGAGTGAAGGTCCACAAATCACGGCAATAAAGACTCCAGACTCCAAGGCTACCCGCCCGAACGGCCATTGAACATGCCTCGGCAGCTGAGCGGAGGAGGATTAGGGAAAAAGGATAGAAAATGGAGGGAGGAGAGAGCGAGAGAGGTGAGTGGAACGGCTCAGTGTTCATTCCTCCCTCTGACCTCCTGTTCTGCGCTGTCAAAGTGCGGGAAGCCATGGAGGATGAAGATTTAGGGAGTGACTCAAAGAGAGTTGGCGAAGAAAAAAAAAAAGAACTCAACGGAACAAAAGTGGGCCGAGCGTGACGGAAGTATCTTGAAGGTGATGAGAGACTTTAACTTTAGATTTGTCTGGCAGGGTGAAAAAGTGTATATGGGGGCACCTGTGCAGCGATTATAAACATGATTCATATCATCCTGTCATCCTTCCTTGCAATATGAGGAGGATTAAGATACGCCCACGCAGTGCCTGTTGAAACAGCAAGTTTTGTTGAAGCATAAAGCACGGAAAGTACAGGAGTTCACCCACTTCAAAAGTAGCAGGTTGTAAAAAAAAGGCTTATTGATCACTAGTGAAGACCAGGGTGGGAATTTTGGCAGTGAAAGTCAAGGGAGCCCCAAACTATTTCTGTACACAATGCGAATCTACAATGTGAATCTAAAGAAAACAGGTACAGATCCACCACCATATTTAACTGTTGGCAACACTGTAGGTTCAAGGTATCACTTTGGCTCTTTCTCCAAATACAAAGCCTTCCAGATGTAGGAAAAAAGGGTGACGGCAAACTCATCAGACCATATTTTTTCCATATTTTTGTCCTTGTGCGTTGGCGTGGTTTCTGAATGTCAGCCCTTGCCATAAATGCCAGCTTTAAGAAACTCACAACGCACAGTTTTTGTTGAAACTGCATGTGTCACAGAGGTGTTGACTCACTTTTTTTCTGCTGATTTTTGAGGCTGTAGATTTGTGGAGGTAAAAAACGATCCTGTTCAGTGTTCAGTGTCCATCTATTCCTGTTAGCGTGGTTCAAATTGTAACCGCTGTCCGTCTATACGCCCGCAGAACTCGACAGGATAGAAAGGACTCTTCCTAGTGTATCATGGTCATTTCCTCTGATACACTTAACATAAACTTCCATAGAGCTTTGATAATGCTGTCAATGTAAATGAGCGTTGTTTCATGCGTGGACAGAAAGTTCGGAATGTTCATCCAAATGACGCTGTTGCCGTGGTAACACACCAGCTTTCCGAGTCACACCGTGCACCGCATCAACTCAGATTTCCATGACAACATTATCAAACATTCTATGGCAGCTATTGTAAGTGAACCAACAAAATGACCATTCAGGAGTGCAGATTTGAATGGGAATGGCCGTTCTATACATTCAAATTCTACGGCCGATGCAGTTCGTTTGTGTCCAAATTGCACATGCAAATTGGGGAACCGACTATTTGGCCTCTTTTGACCCTCTGTTAGCTGCCTCATGATGCTTTGAAAACTTAAACTTGGCGAATGTCAGACATCTTTTAAAGCTTACTCATATCCAACTGGCATTCAACTTAATATGACTCAGCTGTGTAGCTGCCATTGTAATTGTGATTCAGTTGCTTCAAACTTTCAAACTTCATGTGGCGTTTCTGTTATTTTGTTCACCCCCTGTAGGTATTTACATATTTGGCACCGTATTCACATACTGCAGCCTCTGGCGGTATCAACTCATCTGTTAACCCATCATCATAACTAAATATTAAAAAGGCACCAACAAAAACCGTGTTTACTTTCTATCTGAGAGATGTTAGATATCAGTGGGAGCACGTGGCTGCTCCGTCTGCCTGGGCGTGATGCTGCTGCTGAGAGCCGCTGTGAGAGCGACTGATACGGCTTTTTGGAATAAGGCGTCCTGGAGGCTCTGGTGTACCTGCTGTGTGCTTGGAAATACATGAGTTTGAGTCCTAGCACAAACCCTCACAGTGGGCCTCACTGTAGCGGCCCAAACAAACGACTTATTTTCTGCTTTATGTATTCCCCTATGCCCTAGGACAGTTCGGTCTGTATTAATTAACATTCACAACTGTTTCCGATAGACAAAAGAACAAGGGAGAACAGTTTGTCCCGTCATTTAATCTGTCACATCAATGCACATCTCTGTCAAAATGCAGCTTGGTCATCCCACCAATGACTAGGCAAAAATGACAGCGACAAAGTGATTTTCTGGGGACTGGAGTAGGTTTTCTGTTTTGGAATTGATAGCACTAAAATAAAATTAAACTCATTTGGATATAAAAGTTCAGACAAACGTTGAATGACTTCCCAAAGTCAGTCTCCATCTTCAGCGCAGCGGCTCCAGGCCGTACATCGCTATTAAGCCACAGATTAGAGTCTCGCTTCTGTAGATTCTGGCTTCGGGAGAGATATCTTCATGTTGATAAATGTTAATTGCACTGTCCTGCACCATGGCGATTCTTAATTTGAGTGGTATTGCCCTTTAAGGAGGCTGTACTCTCCAGAGAAATGCTGCCCAGCCAATACTTCACCCCCCCACCCCCCCCCCACCCTATACACAAGAGCAGCCGCCTCTTTTGCCACTTATTGAGGCTGAATGGTGAACATGCTTCATTGATTCTGTTTTCCCTCTCTCTGTCTCTCTCTTTTATCCCCTTCTCTCTCTCTCTCCTTCTTCCCTGCTCTCTCTCGCTCTCTCGCCTCCTTCACCCTGTGTTTTTCTCCCAGTTCGTGGCGGCGGAGGGGTCGGTAAACAAACGGTGACGTCCGGTTCGATTTATCCTCCCGATGAATGGTGGCGGGACGGGCGGGACGGCTTCCCCCCTCCGCATCACTGAGCTCCACTGGAGAAAAAGATTAGCCATAGCTGAGCCTCTCTCTCTCTCTCTCTCTCTCTCTCTCTCTCTCTCTCTCTCTCTCTCTCTCTCTCTCTCTCTCTCTCTCTCTCTCTCTCTCTCCTCTGCTGTTCTGTCCACCTCTCCCTAAGGACCACTTAGGACAGTGCTCACCCACTGTATGACTGGGTAAGTGTGTGTGTCTTTGAATACTTACGGGTGATTGCAATTGAACATACAGTACATATTAGTGTGTTTGCATGCATTTCTGTACATTTGAATATTTATGTGTGTATATAAGTGTGGTCATGTGTAAGTGTATGCTCGCATGTTTCCGTCTGTTCGGCTCAGCTCAGTGTGTGTGTGTGTGTGTGTGTGAGTGGGGTCATTTGCATCTATACACTACAAATCAATCAGCTTGTTTACACGTCACCCAGCTGCATGTGAGGCTCTCCCTATAGGAGGCCGGTAACGTCTCCTCACATGCACAGCGGCGCCGCGGGCGATTCGCGTAGCCTCCAAGTTCACGTTTTCGCACACAACTCGTTTCATTTGCTGTCAGTGCAATTTACTGTTTGGGGAAAGATTTATATAATTTATGTGTATCCTTCATTTGTGTTTCCTCGGCAGTAAGTCATGGGCGTAACGTCATGTCCTGCGCCGGACCGAGGTATACGAGATTCTCACGTCGGGCCAGGCTGCAGGAGAGGACTGTTTATGTAAAATGCTCCATGAGCGAGCAAGCGGCCTCTGTTACAACATACATTTTTATTTTTTCTAAAGTATAATAGGTAACTCCAACTCTTAGCTGGAAAAAGATGATGGCATTTTTACAGAACCGTCTACACTACCAGTCAAAGGTTTGGACACACCATATTTTTACTATTTTCCACATTTTAGAATAATAGTAAAGACGTCAAAACTATGAAATAACACAAATGGAATTATGCAGTGACCTAAAAAGTGTTAAACAAATCAAAACTATTTTATATTTTAGATTCTTTAAAGTAGCCGCCCTTTGCCTTGATGGAAAGGTAAAGGCTTTGGAAAGAAATTCATACATAGGATCAACTTCACTGTTTATATTTGTCTAAGAAACAAAAATCAAGCATTTAAGCAGAAGCCTTTAGATCAAAATGGCTTTAAGAGAATGAAAAACATAGAACATTCAATCAGGTGTGTCCAAACTTTTGACTGGTAGTGTAGATTTAAAGGGGGGGTATCATTTGCTTTTTCAGCAATTTTATATAATTACCTGGTGTCTATAAAATACATCTGTTAAGTTTTTTTCAGTAAAAATCATTTAGCTATATCTTTAGCTATTCACTTTCCAGTGCTTGTTTCCCACCTACAAGAGAATAGGTCGTTTTACACAAGCAGATTCTTATGCTAATGAGCTACTGCTCTGATTGGCTGGGTGTTCTGGAAGGCCCGCCCCCTCCTCCTTTGGAGAGAGCATAACAAACAAGAACACATTAGCACAATGGCTACTGCTCCAAGACCGTACATGTTCGAGCCTGAATCCGATCCAGAGAATGAAGACATTTTGGAGGAACAAATTCAACAGCACAGGTCACAGCAGGATGTTTCAGAATGGTAAGTTGATGCCATGTTGGTTAACTGTAAACTGTTGCGCCTTCGTACGTTAGCTTTATGATGAGGCTAATGTGAATTAGCATACATAGTTACCAATTGTTTGCTAATATGAATTAGCATAGCTACATAGTTATGTATGCTAAGGTATAGGCAATCTAAAGTTAGCAATTTGTTTGAATGAATAATGCTGTATCTATATTTACTGACTGTAGTGGCTGGCAGATCCATAAGTAGCTATGGCAACATACATTGGAACCGGCTTTATGGACCAAGTTTCTTTAATCCTGTCACTTGTTACTCAACCTCCTAGGCCTTACCCTGCTTATAGCAATCCAAGTTTACAAGGAATCCCTGTTGTGGATGGAGACTGATCACATTTTTATAGTCTGTGCACTATTCTGACAGGTGTACTTGTGGCAACTGCCAGAAGATGCCCACAGAAGCAGAGAACGTTTGCTGCAGAGAGATTCCAAAGGTGCAGTTGCTGTGCAGGTTGAGAAGTATCAGCTATAGATATGTAATGTTTAAACAAGCTTTCAAGATAAAAATGTGTCCAGGTATCCACATAAAAACACAGTAGGTTAAGGTCTTCCCAGATAACTAAAAAATAAACAAGTACCTTGAATACAAAACCGTAAGTTTATTAATGCTACATAAGTGCAGAAGTGCTCACTTATGCACTTTTGTTCATTTGTGTGCTTACGTGTAGCATTAGTAAACGTTCACTTTTTGCATTCCACATAAATCATGCTTATTTTTCAGACAAAAATGTGATTGTTTTATCCTTTATGTGCATTCAATAGGTCATGAGGAGGTGTAACCAACTCCCTGAGCCACCAACCTGTATGGTGGGCCACCCTGGCCTTCATCCTGTCTGCCTTAATCCCTATTCTCTGCAAAATGCCCTAA
Organism: Centroberyx gerrardi; assembly: GCF_048128805.1. Classification (NCBI taxonomy): domain Eukaryota; kingdom Metazoa; phylum Chordata; class Actinopteri; order Beryciformes; family Berycidae; genus Centroberyx; species Centroberyx gerrardi. The sequence goes on along the minus strand of NC_136006.1, from coordinate 6,721,630 downwards.
ATATTTATAGAGCAGACTATGGTCCCTTGCATCTCGGGAGAATGGAAAAGTAAGTCCAATTTTTTAACAGCTAACACAGTGACTTGTAATGTGTGAAATTTGTGCAGTTGAATAAACAAATCAGGCTGCCATAAATGCAGTGTTTTTTTTATGATCAACAACAAAAACATACAGTATCAAAATAGGTAACAAAAGGCTTGAAACACTGCCAACCATACAAATTACCCAATCATGAAATGTCTTATTTGTCTATTTACATGTTTCACTTGCTCCTGCAGCCAATCCTCATAGAGGGAAGCAGAATTAGCAGGTGGTAAAAAGGGTAATGTTTGATTTGCTGTACATAAAACCATTTCTCTCCCTTGTGTCATAGTCTTTGGTATTTCTCCATCGCTGCATGCCTCCCTCCGTCTCATACTCCTCTGTACATATACCTCTCTAGCTAAACAGATAATTATGCGCCTCTTGCAGTTTTATTGCCAACTAACCATTTCTTCAAAAATGAGGTGAAATTAATAGGAAAAAAAAAGTCTTGGACAATAGTTCCATCAATCTAGACTTGATTTTAGAATTGGAATAATGATGCTGTGGAAGGTGGATTATTTTATTTTCATCTTATTTTTGGTTAAATAATGCAGTAATGATTATGTTTAATGGTCAATGTTATCTACAAGTTGCTATGGAAATAGTGATAAGATTAATTTTGATATTGGGTAACTGGAATGACTGCATTTACAGTGCAATATGGAAGCACTCAGACAGAGCACACAATCAAGTAGTTGCTGCCAGTATAACAATAAAAAAAAAAAAATAGAAAAAATAGCTATGTACACATTTCCTTCCAGTGATAATTATTGGTAGTGACACCAACATCTCAGCATCAAGCCTGCATCATGGTGGATCTGTGTGAATGCTATGCACTTCCTTCAATACAGAGTTGCATTCTGTGACCACTAATATGATCCAAAGTAATAGGTTACCACAGTGGTAACCTATTACTTTCCTAGGAATTACTGTTTTATATTCAGGCCGATACATTTTTTTCAAATTTGGCACATGGATAGTCCTGGTCATTCACTACTTGGAAACAAAGAATGGTACCGATTGGCCCAAAGGGGACACTATATCTAATTATATGGTCACAATAAATTTGTAATCATTTCCAACAGTATCCCATATCAATAATGCTCAAACTTAATTTCATCATGAGTTGGTAAGTTATTGGAATGCTATTGGTTATGTCAGGAATACTTCTGGAAATGATTACAAATGCATTGTGATCAATATTCTACATTTTTTAAGTATTATACAGTAAGTAAATATTGTATATATATATAGAATAAGCGTTTCCAAATTGAATCTGCTTGGATCATATTATTGGTTAAAACTAACCAACATAACAATACATCTCAAATCTTAGACATGTTGGAAAACTGAGGATTAGTAGTGGTTGGAAAAGGGGGTTAGTTGGGTTGCTACTTTAATATGTTTTAAATGGAAGAAATCAACAACAATAAATCATAAAGGACTTTTTCCGATATTTATATATCATGGTATATGTTCATGCATGCAAAATCACATTAAAAAGGTGTTTGTTCATCTCTGCATGCCTCTAACCACAAACAACAAAGCTGTAAATTGTGTGTGTATTTGTGTCTGTGTCCCATCTCCAGCCATTACAGGTTCCTGGCTTACAGGAGTTTTGTGAGCTGGTGTTGGGGCTTGCTGGGCCGGAGGATCAGGGTCGTTATACCCTCATGTGTCATCCTCCGCATCCGCCAGGAGTACCCAGATGTGGAGGGTGCCTACACTGGCTTCAGACCCCCCCTCGACTGAAGCGGGACACAAATCCGGCGAGGGCCTCCTCTTTGGTTGGTCGCTGGAACTGGGCGCACTGGTCATCAGGGATGGGGATTTTGAGGACCTCTTCCACATAGGGTGCAGGGTCCGGGAAAATGCTCTCAAAGAGCAGCTCCAGTAGTTCATCTACATAGTCTAAAATGCCACAGTAGTACAAATGTTCAGTGACAGTGGTTGAGTACCACTGTACATTTATGAGTGAACAGTGAAGGGTGAATTCGTACACAGGCCCTCACAACCAGCAGTTATTGCAAAATATGCACAAGGAATCACAGACAACTTCTCTTTAAAAGTATAATGGAGTTTATTTAACTTTAGCAATATCAATCAATAATCAATAACACTGCAGTTAATCAACAACTTATTATACAACTATAACTATCAGTCTAACTAACAAGCATAAAGGCACAAACAGCATATGGCACGTATGGATGCGTGCGTGTGTGTGTGTGTGTGTGTGTGTGTGTGTGTGTGTGTGTGTGAGAGAGAGAGAGAGAGAGAGAGAGAGAGAGAGAGAGATGGCAGACGGGACGTCTCGCGAGAGTTCAAGATGGCGGCTGTGACCGCGCAGTTTGAACAAAGGGGGTTTTGGAACCAAGATGGAGTTGGAGTTAGGCAGCTAAACCAACACCATCTAATTCTAAAGTAGCAATGAAGGTAAACGAGTAGTAGAACCTCGAGTAGAACCTCTAGGTAAACCTAGAGGTTCTACTCGCCGTCTAGAGACACAACAATAGCCTTTTACCACACAGGAACTCGGGGTACGACTTGGAAATAGTATGCCGGGTTACTGGTCTTTGAACTGGTAAAAGGCAGTATATTGGCTTTATACGGTGGCTACTAACATGGATGCAAGCTCAGCGGCATGCAATTGAACACAAGTCAGCTTCACATTAACACAATCAAATTAAGCAGCAAGCATAATGATTGAGGTATTATTCATACAGCATAATATGGACGCGGCTGTCCGATGCGCTTCCCAATACGCACAAATACAGCTTCTGATCAGTAAGCTTAATTAACACACCTATTCTAGTCTCTGCCCAGAACCAAAGCCTCTTACTTGGGAATCACTCTCGAGTGATTGGTGTGTGGTTGAGTCCGTCTTATCGATCCGGGGGTTTTCCCAGGCGAATCTGCGGGACCGTTATCTCTCCGTGCACGGAACAACGGCCAGCTGGCTTTCCTCGTAGGCAGCGAAGATATGAGCCAGGAGTCGACTTGGTTGAAGAAACGTCTCCTTACGTTGTCTTCTTGGAGGGAAGGAGTGTCCTCAGCTGTATTCTCTTCCAGTCCTCTTCTGCAGGTCTGCTACACACGGCAGTGCGTGTAAGGAGTTAGATGCACAAACGGCTAATCTAATCCTTCTGGATCCAACAGTGTTATGGCTAACACTAAACAGTCTGGTCTCGTCCCGCGAGTTGAAGACTGCGCCTCGGCTAAACAAAAAAACAGTTTGAACGTTTCAGGTACCACCTTGTTCAGCAACGGGGTCGCAATAAGGGGCCATGAGGAAAGGTATCTCTGGAATTTATACTCTTGGTGACGTCATGGGGACATCCCGGGGTTCTCCCGAGTCTCGTCCAATGAGAGACGTTGAGAGGTTGGGTTTCAGCCAGTTCGCACCTAGGTGTGAACTTCAGGGCCTGTTGGAATTTTGGCGCTGCTTTCCTTTGTTTAAGGTCCCAGCCCAGCGGGTGGGCTAGAGTTCAGGTTTCGGATTCCCTTGTTATGCCGGTGTTTTAGGCTTTCAATCTTACATGTAGGCCTTTCCTTTGTTTGACCACATGGCCTGGCCCAACAGTATGCAAGTTGATAGTATGTAATGCCATCTTCTTTTATACCTGCAAAGCATTCCAAGGAAAGGGAACACCACACTCTTTGGGGCAAATCGTAGGATGACACTGTGGAAGGCCTCTAGTGAGGATGTCTGGTGGTGGGGGCTCAGTTTTTGCACGTCCTTAAGAACCCGTTTGTTGGTGAGGACCTTCTCCAACTTGTAAAGTGCCTTTGATCCTATGTGAAAGATTTAAAAAAAAAGGACATTTTTTTCACATTCAGAGAGACATGTTCTGTTATTTTATGGTATGAAAAGTGTAACAAAATTAACCGTTCATACAATTTCAAAACCTGTAAACAGTGGGTGGGTGCTAGCCATGTCAGTACCTGGTTTTATCCACTTGCTCCGGTCCCTTGAAATGCGGTCAGGATGCTGACACTTGGGGAAGAGTGGGTCTTCATGTGTGTGAATGTCTTGGACATGGTTGATCACTGACATCCACTTAGCTACCCTCTCTGGTCCTGTCTTGGAAGATGATGCTGTCCAGTACAGGTGATTTTTCAGGCTTGGGTGCCACCTCTGGATAATTTCACAGTCCTTTTCCTTGGCCACCTTGTCCACCTGCTTAGACACACCTTAAAATTGAGAGAAATAATGAATAACTAATGTTTAGAGTTACTGCAATTTTTACCTAGATGCAATTGATTGAAGAATGTCCCTTTTTGCACTATTGATAACAAGTATGAACCAATCCTAATCATCCTCTTATGTAGTGTGAACAGGATTTCATTAAGTAGATCATGATGCCAACAACCACGATTAAAGGGTTGGTTTACTTTTTTGGAACCTCAACCCTATTTAAAAGGGTCTGGCATGATGCAGACTAGTACAGGACATAATCATCTCATCTCTTTAGTATTGAGCAACTTACCGTTCTGCTACATTCTCTCACCAATCATTTTAGCCTTCAAAACTTATGAAACATATAATTTATTTAAATTCAAAGTATAGTCTGATGGTTCGACACGTTTTGGTTTCAAACTGTACATCCTATTGTTATATTGACTTTCATACGCTTGTGTGGAAGTTGTCAGAATTACTCATTTGCTCAGGACCAATGACACTCTGTTTGATACGATGTACAGTTTGTGACTCTACTGCAAGCTTCCCATTTACGAAAAGGAAACGCATGATTTTTGAAGGCTAAAACAACTGTCCCATTGGAGTGTGTTGGAGCATGGTGAGAGGATGTAGCACAGCAGTAGGTTGCACAATACTTGTGTGATGGGTGAAATTATGGCTTGTACGTCATGCCACACAAAGTTTATACAGTTTATATAAACCTATCCTTTAATTTTTACCTTTCTGCAGATGCCAGACATCATAGAAATGTTGGATGTCCTTGTCCCTCAGGAACTTCTGTATCTGTGGGTGCCGGTCTGTGACAATGCTGTCCAGTTTCACCCCCCGGTCCTCCAGAAGTGCAAGGCTTCTTTTGAGGCCTTCTTTCTCCATGTGGTAGCTCCCACCGACCTCGTTGCTCTATTTGAAACACAAAAACAAAAAGTGAAAACATGTTGGAGAATCATTACCACATGTCTTCTTGAAACAAAGCACTAGTCTGACTGATCAAAATTTGGTCATCAATAAGACCAGTGCGCTGGTTTTAGTCCACACACGCCGATTACTAACCTGCACAAGCTGAAGATCAATGATTTTGTGTGTCTCACGATTCATAACAGAATAACAGCCGTACTTAGCGGAGTGGCCTAAGAAGGTACAAACAGAGTTCCCAGCATGAGTTCAGTACAACACCACCAAAGAAATCTGGGCATATATCACAGACATGAAATTGAATTCACAACTTAATTATCAATAGATTGTAGAATTTTAAGTTTCACTTTTGTTTTCGTGACTGACTTTGATAGCGGTTAGACCACCCTCTAGTGGGGAAAGGCGGTATAAACGGGGTTGAGGAGGGAAGCACCACTGGTGAAAAAAAATAGCACCACCGTGACAACTCTAGGTGACAAGCTGCGCAACATTTTTATGCCAGCTCTAATAAATATAATATGATATAACGATAATGCAATGTTTAAGGATAATGTAAAATATAATATATACTGTATTTTGAGATGGTCAATGTGTTAAAAGTAGGTCCTGGGACGGTTTTGGGATGGTCGTGAAAAAAGGTTAGTTTTAAGCCCTGATTGCCAGTATGTGAAGGGTTGGCAAAAAAAAACATAGATGAATATGACTGTGTTCTAACAGATTGGATCATCCCACTCCCACCATTCTAACTTGCTTTCACAATTGAGTTTACCAAATTACTAACCTGGGGAGTCTGCCCGCATGTCACCTCCGATGATGACTTTCTCCTGTTCTTGCCTCCATTTATGCACAATTGCCGGCTCAAGGTACATCCTGGCATGCCTGCGAAATGTGTTGTATTCAAAGGCCTTGAGACGCATTGCAGCCATGACCTGGTTTGGAAAAAATGAAACGGAGTTCAAGGGTTTAGTAGGATGCATTTATGACACAAAACCACACAAACTTCACATTCTGCATAGGTGGCTATTCAAATCAAACCAAATACCTTCTCCAGTTGAATGAATGATGAGCCAGTGAAGTACACAGCAGCTGAAAGTTGGAGGTTTCCCGCAGGAGTACTACCAATTATGGGCTGGCTTGTCCACTTCCTGCTGTACTGGCAATGGGGGCACAACTGGTCCACAGCCAGAAATGTCCCTCGCCTCCTTGTTTGCAAGTCACACACCCTTTGGCATACTGGACAGAGCTCAAACAGCTGAAGGAGACAGTCCTCGAACACAATATATTTCGGGACGTCGTAAATGGACCTTGAGTCTTGCCTTTACAAAGAAATATAAAGAACAGATTTTGTAGATAAGAGATATTGTTATTGTTAGCCTCCAAGTACACAGAAGAAATAAGATTTAAGTAGCTTGTGACAGCACCTTACTGTGAAAGCCAGTGTGTGTTTTTGGGTGTCAAGCTGACACTGATAATGGAGCAATACAGCACTAAAGGAACAATTTCTGATGAGGTGTGGAGCATTTGAAAATAACTTACGATGGGTTTGTTGACTGAGTCAAGATGGTGGCAGAGTCACTCGGATTGTATGTTGAGTCGTCAGGTTCAGTGGACTCGACATCATCCTCAAGATCTTCTAGGAGCAGAAAATAACATAGAGACAAGCAGAGTTGTAATGGTGGATGTAAACAAATTGATGAGACCAGTGGCATCCTCTGATATGGAAGGTTAACAATGGGAACTAATGATTGCAGTTTAGAGATCAATAGCAAAGGTAGATGTTATTGAACCATTCCAACTAGCTGAATAGTAGCAGACTAGTTACATTATGAGTCATTGGAGGTGTGGGTTTCTTTGCAATTTGATGTCAGATTTTCTGCATTAGAATCATTGACTAACATTTCAACCACAATTCTAGTCCCACCATGTAGAGAACACATTTCAGATCCAAGCAAGAAGTTATGTACAAGGCAATTGTTGACCCTGCCTTGTTCATTTAATTACCTTCAAAATCAAAGTCCAGGCGCGGCCTTTTGGCAGGACGAATGGGCTTCAGAGGTGTGGGTGAGAACAGTGGTGATGTAGACTCCAGGCGGCCAGTGGTGCCTACTCCAACAGTTACAGTGGGAACACTTGCTTGTGAAGCTATTTTGGAGACAATATATTGACTGATGACTGAAGAGTATACATCCATAAGCACATGCACAATGACACATTGGAAGTCATGAGACGTGATGTCAACAGTTTCCCATAAAACTAATTTATATTCACAAAAGAATAAATTGTGTATTTTCTTGCAATATCACAAAGCAAATTATTTGGCAATAACCTTTACATGTGGCTAACATGTAGCATAACTAACCTCGGCTTCTTATATGACTTTGCAATGTTCCCCTGGAAAGCTGTGTCCCAACAGATCTCTTACAGGAGTCTGTCTGGCAGCCTACGTCCTTTTTAGAAGGGACTGGCAAACAGGATGCAACCTAAGGAAGATAGAATTGATATCAGGAAATTTAGTATAAATCAGTGACCTGATCAAATTAAGTGACATGTCCAGCAACTCAATACCTAACTGGATAACCTAACAACTGTCAAAGAAAATGCAACTTGTGGTTACATGTTAGCCAACTGATGGGCAACTTATCAAGCAAGTTGCATTTAATTCATAGTATTCTGTTACATCACCACACAGCCGTCTTGGTAGGAAAATAACAGCCGATTGCAATACATTAACAGGTGATTATAATCAAATGACTGCCACAGCCTATGAGCTGTGTATGTGGTAAAGCACCATATTGGTAGGCAATGCATGTGACATGGAAGAGACAACTTAGCAGCATGGTAAATACACCACACACATACTAGTAGCAACACACATTTTTTCTGTACAGATTTGCGGGTTAGAGCACTTGTCTCACACATATATTCAGTGTGTTGCATGTTTTGGCTAGGCTACTGGTAGCTAGCGCTAGCTAGCGCCGGCTAGCCAAGCTAATTTCAGTACTACAGCTGAACTGCGGCTATAACTAACAAAATAATAGTGGTGGCTGACTTTCGGAGGAATGCAGTTACTAAAAATAAACTGAAGCCACTGAGAACGAAGTCCCATATCTTTGGGAAGTCGATGTAAGGACTTGTTGGCTGATTTGCAGCCAGAAACAGAGCAGTTAGCGTTGCCTGATTTGCTTGTCATCTTTCTCATTAAGAGTCGCAGAGGTGAAATGGCGGACGCGGTCGGAGCTAGACTGGGCGAAGTTTGCAGGTGCTTGGGCGCGAATATGTTAATGAGTAGTTAGTAGTAGTAGCTGATTGGTCGATTTTAGACAGTCCAGCGTCTACGTAGAAACTGGAGCAAAATCTGACTGGCTTGTACAAGGGGGCGTGTTTTATAGTTGGCGACTGTGGGGAAACGGCATAGTAACACGATTCCTGTTTTTTACTGTGATTACTTTACACCTCCAAGTACCAAAATCACCAGAAATACTAGGAATTGCCACTTACTAGGATACCCCCCCTTTAAGAGATAATGAATGATGCAACTAGGCAACTTTCGCACATGGGTGTCTCCAAATGGTACCAAGAGGTAACTGAGAAATTCAAACTTCAACACCCAAAAAGTGCTGAACGAGACAGAGATGCCAAGATACAGTAGCTGCTGGTTTCGTCGGGTGCGTATGTTCAGAAGAATCATACGACATCAGACGACAACTTCAATACCCAGAAATCATGTAACGCCGTGTCAGTAAACTGCACACAGCACGCTCATGTTTACCAACCCAGCCGGCCTGTGATGCTTCATACCAAAAGGATGAAAGGGACGTTTCGATTTGTCACTTTCTGCGGGTGAAGTGCGCATACACAACCCCAGAATTTAATTAAGGGGGAAAACGGGACGCTCTTCCCTATTGCAGCCCCAATTTATGATTCGGGCCGATAAGACGGGTGTATTTTTAGATAAAAATCTTGCCTAGTGCAGCTTTAACTCTTCAAATGCTGCTTTTCCCTTCCTTTCTTCACCGTATAAACGCTACAGGAAGGGACTGTGAGCGTAAGAAGCCATTTGTGCAAGCGGGCGGCCGTGATGTTGTATACTGGCCTAATTTCCTCTATTACGACGTACAGTAAAAGTACCTGTGCTGTGGTAAAAGGAATAAATGCCTCCGTTCCTCCCTGTTTCTCCTGTATATAAAGGCAGTATATGGGCTGGCTAGTATTTCCCAGTGGGCAGGTTGGTCAGCTTGACCTCTGTAAAAGCTTCCGTTTCTGTCACCAGCAGCCTGACTGAAATAAATTGGCTTTGGTCTCTATGGGGGAGTTTGCTGTTGCTGCGGACCTGAGGCCTTATTGGTAGAGCCGCAGTCTCACTAGGGAAGGTCTTTGTGTGTGTGTGTGTGTGTGTGTGTGTAACCCTGACCTCAGCGAAGGGTGTATGTGTGAATGGCTGTGACCTGAGTGACTACTGCAGTGTGTACGTGTGTTTGTGTGTAGCCCTAACCTCAGTGAGAGGTGAACGTGTGAATGGCTGTGACCTGAGTGACTACTGGTGTGTGTGTGCCTGTGTATATCTGTGTTTGTTTGTGTGTGTGTGTGTGTGTACTTGACCTCTAAATGCTCTGTGTGGGAGTGCAGAGGGGTGGTATTGTTCAGGAAGCATAACTGGAGGATTGCTGTGTGTGAACTATCTGCCCACACATCATCCGCTGAAGGTTTCATCGCTCTGGGTGTGGCTGCCGCTAATCACAAAGTTCCTGTCACTACACACTGAGAATATGCGGAAAAAAAACACTTAAATGTCATGATGATATGCTTTTTTTCAGTTTTAAGTGGTTTATTCTGTTCCTATTTTGGCTCCTATTTTTCATGACACATTTTCAAAGCTCCTGTTTTGACCTCTCAGAAAAACCTTAACACCATCTGCCACAGAGAGCAAAAAGCAAAAGAACTCAAGGCTAACCAAAAAAAAGACAAGAAGAAAAAGAGGATAAAAAAGCAAAGAGTTCACGTTCCTCCTCCATTTTTAATTCCCGTCCAATTCCTGCGAAACTCTGATGACCCAATTGATGCAATTGCCCTGAGGTGTAACCTTGAAAAAGACACCAAACAAGAACCAGATTGTGGCTGATAATGGAGAACAGTCAGCAAAGTAATTAGGGGGGATTCAGTTTAAGAAAAGTTTAATATAAAGTTTAATATATACTATGCGGGGGGGAAATAAAAAAAAGCCCCCCACCCAAAAAAATCTTCAGATTGCTGTAAAAAGCAGTACAGATTGAGAGCTTGCCAATCCTCGCTGTCGTTATTCAGCTCTTTAAAGTCGGGATGTTGGGTTACCTTTCAGCGAAGACGAGAGGCAGGGAGTTTGAGACACGCCGAATGCCAACTGTAGACTTCAGCCGTGTGACTGGAATGTAAATTAGGCAAATGTGATTCACCTCATCCTTACCCCATCTGGCACAAGCCTGGGTATAAGAGAGGGAGAGAGGCTAGAGAGAAAACAGTAAGGTAGAGGACTGTGGGTGTGTGTGTGTATGTCTCTATGTGTGTGTGTGTGTGTGTGTGTGTGTGTGTGTGTGTGTGTGTATGTGTGTCTGCGTGTGCCACTAGATCAGCGTGGGGTGTAATGGTTCATAAGAGCATAGGAAAAGTATTGTACATTAACTGTGTTTTGAATTTTTGAACAATGATTTTGTGCAGTAGGAGCAGCAGTTTAATCATATCTGTCGGCATACCTACTAAAAGTACCTGCACTTACATCTGCCTGTGTGTGTCTCTGTGTGTGTGTGTGTGTGTGTGTGTGCTTGTGTGTGTGTACTGGTGTGTGCGTGTTTCCATGGTATTCGTGCTTGTGTATGCATATTTGTCTGAGGGATAGTCTTAGGGCAGATGGTGAAGCTCCACACTGCATCTGGCTCACCGTCACATGCTAGCCTGTATCTGTATCTGTATGTGGTGCAACACTATGCAGGCTCAGCCGTTTTGTTTGTCAGTATTGTTAAACTGACCTGGGTCAAATGCGGAGCGATTCTTAGGATGCATTTTTGGAGCAGTTTAATCAAACTCTGAAGTGTTTACTCCACAGAACTAGAACAGTCCTTCCACTGTTTGCTATGGTAATTTGGCTAGTACAGCATGAAATGCTGATTATGGAATTTTAAGGGTTAGTTGCTATGGTGACAACACAAGTCTGGCCATTAAGGCCATACAGTCTGTCACATTTGCTTGAGGACTGTGCAGATCTGTCAACAAACTGTCAAAACTCAACTGAAAGCTAACGTTAGCGACGAGGCTAACGTAGCTTTATCAAAGACTGTACTTCTCTCTCTAGCTCTTCAGTCAACATTAGCATGTTAGCAATCCAAGGAGACAGAGAAGATCCTTTGGTTCTTGCTACAAAACCTCTCACCTCAGCGACTTTCCATAAATCGGTTCATACGGAAGCTAGCCCAACGATTCACATAAAAATGGCCTCCACGCCGACCATCTAGGAATGTTTATTTGAATGGGAGTGCCCGTTTTATCCATTCAAGTTCTGTGGTTTACTCCTTTAGTTCGGGTTCGTTTGAGCAGGTGAGAACAATGCCATTCAAACTCTGGTGGCACCAAACAACTGCACCAAGACGCCTGAAAATGCTCTTGGTCTTCTTCCAAGAGAACTGCGGTGCGGTTTGTTAGGCGTGAGAATGTAATCCGAACCAACTACAGGAAATGACCCCAAAACACAAGGTTTTATGGGTAAAAGGAGATGTTAACATCTGATAGCAAGCAGTTACTCATGATTGGAAAGCCTCGCATAACAAAATGAAGTGTGGACTGATGCTCATATTCAGCTATTTCTTCATGTGTTCTTACCTGGTATGAACACCAGAGAAGGTCAGTTACAGCAAAGACAGCGAAGTCCATCATGCTTCGCTAAAGTTTGTTTGTTTTGACTCCCCATGCCGACAAAATCTCACAGGATGACAGGTTACCAAGACTAGTTGCGAGTCCATGTGACTTTTGTTTACAAACCCTGGTTGCTTGTAATTGGGCAGTGTGAACCTAAATGAACCAAATACAAAAATGCAACAAAGTAAACATTTCCACTGTGGTCCCGAAAATGAACTGCATGTGTGATCGCACCCTTAGTGTTTGTTTTAACCTGCATCAAGTACCAGATGGGTGGGGTTTATCGCAACCGGACAATTCAGACTGTGCTAAGTTGTTAATCACATGAAAATATACTAAACTGACTTTCAAATGGTTTCCTTCGATTGTCTCCACTTTTGGGGACTCGTTTTATCATCTCATGTGACAAACCCAACCCATATGGCACCTGAGTGGACTAAAACAAACAATAAATACTATCTGACCCAGGTCTGTAAACACCACCCTCTTCATTCTATCGCAATTCACACAGTTGTATACCATCACTAAGAGTGGAAGGTATGAGATAATTCACCACTAAACATGTAAATGCTGAAGCTTGTGTGCAAAATGTAGAATATTAAAGTTGAGATTTTCAGTTTTTTGAACTCTGGGTCGGACCCAAAGAGGGTCAAGGGCCTGTTTCCAGTGCTGATGCCAGGACCTCCATATTGTTTGTAATGATGAGCTTCCTCTTCCTCTTCCTCTGCTTTCATGCAGGTTGAACCAAACCCACAAATCTTCAAAAGACTTCCGCAACTTTTCTTTTGCATTTACAGACATGAATTGATACTATTTGTGGTTCTGTGCGGCTCAATGTGTAGAGCGCGGCGCTAGCACTGCCAGATCTCGGGGTTTGTTTCCACCTGGGATCACTCAAGCTAAAATAGGCACTCATGGAACGATACGACGCTTTGGGTAAAAGCGTCCACCAAATGGCATATATATAATTGGCGTGTATAATGAGCCTGGATCCTATATTTATTCAATTAAGATCCTGAAGAACTGAAGAAGAACCTCTGCCTCAGAGTATGCGATAATTAACCCATGGCTTTGTGGGCGCATAATAAAGTCTCAAAAGTTGTAGCAACTTCTGTGCAGATGGAAACTTGCAGAGAAAATCCACTCGAAGACAGATTTGACAAATGTTATTCCTATGATTTTAGACAGTTCAGTTTAGATTTGTCACAATGAACAAATTTCTACAAACGCAATGAACAAGAGAGCGAAGACGGAGACCTTAGAGCCAACTCTATCAAATGACAAAATCATGGAGCCGTTAACAGGGAATGGGAGACGTTTTGGGCTCACTGTACTGAAACAAACAGCATTTTGATGTAAGTCCCTTCTGTGTATGAATGTAGATCTGCACATATGATGTCATTTCACATCTTGTTTTTCTTCATATACACATTAATCTCATTTGTTACATGTTGCACATATGTTGATATTTGTAGCATTTTCCAGTAGTTTGATACTGGTATATTTCATTTCGTACATATTTTTGTTAATCATTTTTCCTCACTAAGTACTACCGTTGCTATCCTTACACACCCTCATAATGTTGTAATCTTTACTGTTTTCATACTTCCCATGCATACATTTGTATATATTTCTTTGCTGTATCCTCCTACTATTTGCTGCTGCATTTACCCAGTTTCCCCATGGGGATAAATAAAGTGTCATCTTATCTATTATCTTAAAACTTCAAGAAAATGATCAATGGATCAAGAAAGTTGATCCAGTTCCCATTGTCTCTGGACCAGCCAGTAACAATAAGTAACAATAATAAAAGAAGCCATATGCGCTTTTGATGTTTACATATTTCGGTTACAGTATGTGCCTTTTGAGTGTGAACGTAGCCAAAAGCCCCATATGTGTTACAGCCCTTTAACTGTCAGTGTATAATTCAAAACCCAATCCAAAAATGTGCTCATTCCCCATCATCCCGGATCACAGCACCAATAACGCTGTCTCACTTTCCCCCTCCCCTCTTCCTTTGCCGCAACATGTAATGTGTCCCCCCCAGTGCGCCCAGGCTGCGCCGCTAAATCACCCCTCCAAGGTCAGACCTGAGCTCTGCTCTCATAATTACCACTGAGGGTAATTAGTTTCCACAGCCCAAGGTCTCTGGCGCCCCTCTGCACACCTTTACTCTGTCACCTGGGCCCCGCCAGGAAAAATGAAGGGCTGCGTAGGCTGGGTCGCACAGGCCCTCATGATCTATAATAAGGTCCCCTTTGGAGCAGGGGCTGCATTTGTGTGTGTATGTCTGTGTGTGTGTGTGTGTGTGTGTGTGTGTGTCTATGCCTCTATGTGTTGTGTGTGTGTGTGTGTGTGTGTGTGCGTGTGTGTCACCAAGAACAAGGAACATTACCGTGGAACTTAATGATGTCTCTTTCTTCTCTAAAGACAGTATCACAATGTCAACGGTGGGAGAAAATCATTAGCCTTCACACAGTTAATGAAAGTCAAAGATTAAGTCAGCCGTTCTTAAGAGAGGGATATTATTCAGCCCGCAGACTGTGGGCATCATTAATAAACTTCGCCCATCATCCCCCCCCTCCATCGGCCACATGTGGGTATTTTCAGCTTGTTGTGATTTTTTATTCTCCTTCACTAACTTTGGTAAGGAGAACTTTTGCACCTGCTGCCAGCCGGCTATATGGAGACACATGAACGCCCATACATTCTCATCTGCATGTGCGCACACACACAGATGTAAATGCCCACAAAAACTCTCCCAAATGGATACGAGCACAAATCCGAGATCGAGAGAATGTGTATTAGTGCACAAAATAGCTTGTAGCGCCACAGGAGATTTCCGCTGCACTCGACACATGGAGATAGCTGCATAAATAGCCATGCTGACGAGTGTATAATCTCACACAGAACTCACGTAGCCTCTTTGCAGCCTCTTCCCTGGAGCATCAGCCCCCACCATACGGCTTGTCCTCGCCGCTGAAACAGGCCGTAATACACCTGTCACTCCCACCGGCTCCGCGGAGACTCCCAAAGTGTTGACCTCAGCTCTTTCCCCCCCCCCCCCCCCTCCTCCTCCTCCTCCTCCTCCTCGTCCTCATTCCTCACCTGCGTCGCTCGGTGGTTTCGCAGCGAGGATCCGGCCCGTTTCCGTCGGCTGTATCCCATCTGCCCCCGTCCGCTCACCTCATCGCGTCGGAAACGAGGCCGCGCGTCGCCGGCACACGTAAACACACACACACACACACACTCACACACACATACACACGCTCGCACGAAGCGAAGCAAGGCCTCTCCACCGCCCCTCCCCCCTCCGCGCTAATGTCCGCCACCATCTGTGTCTCCTGCCATCAGCTCTAATGTCGCCTCGTAAGAAGACCCTCATATCCGCACGAGCAGACGGTAATGTTTACTCCTCCATGTCCTTACTTCTCCTTCCTCCTCCCTCCTTCCTCCACCCCCCCCCCCCCCCCCCCCATCCCTTCTCCTCTGTCTCCCACCGTTAATTCAGTTAATGATGGAGCCACACCTCGTAAAGAGGTAGTGATTAAGGAGGAAAGTCCCCCGGTACAAACAAACTTTGTTTAGGCATTGGAGGAGCGTTGTGAGCTATTGACCGCCCTTCTCCTGCAACCTTATGGCAGTTTGACATGGCTGGGAGTTAGACGGCGGGTCATCGATTGTAGGCGTCACGGTCCGACTGCGGATCGATGGAGACGCGGGGGGGAACATGGCCGTCCAGGGGTCACGGCCGAATCCTGCGGACACTCAAAGTCGGTTCTGGTTCTGCCGATAATGTGTCTCGGTCAGCATTGGCAAGAGCTTCACAAAGGCGAAACCTGGGGTCAGAATCCCCTGTGTAATGCACTGAACGAGCACACACATCCTACACACACACAAGCTGAAATTCAACACAACAAACACACTCAACTCTCATGGCTACAAATCGTTACTCAGTGTGACTGAGCCCAACCCGGTCCAAATGGACCCCTCCAGCATAGCAGTGCCCATTAAATATGCCAATAGTTTCCTAATCAACATCAAACCATTACACATTATGCATACAGTTGGGTATTGACGGGGAGCGAGGATTTTTTTTGCCGGGGAAATATCCAGGACATAAGATCAATGGAGCGATTCAAGCGGCCACTCTTGCATTAGAGTGTGTCTCTCTTTAATTATCTCCAGTACAGATGGCCCTAACGAGGGGAAAGACTCTTAATTGAGAGAGGGGGGAGGTTGATGAACCTTGGAGACTCTTGGAGGCAGCGTGCCCCGGCTTGCCAAGGCCAAATCCTCATCACTGTGCTGGCAGTCAGTCAGTCACCCCACCGGAGCAGACCTGCCGCACAACCCCCGCATGTCAATAAAGCTTAGGGATTCAAATGAAGAGAAGAAGTGGCTGTTTTTCTTTTCTCTTTCTTGCACAGGGAATCTCAAGCAGGGCAGCACGGATCAAAGTTGCGTCATATGCCTTTCGCTTCTCCGGAGGAAATTGAGGACATTTTTTACAAGATTGAAACTAATTTTGAAACAATCGTAGAAACCTTCAGTCACTGCTTTGTTCTTGCACTGTGGCCGTCTGAGCAGTTGACAGAAATGGCTGCTTAATGACCGATTTAAGCTCTGCGGTAATCAAATCTGGACACAGTGCCTGAGATAGGCCTGTATCTGCAGCTGCTTATGATCTACCTAACTCTGTAATTGTATTATCTCGTTTGAAGTTACAAGGGGGCGATTGTTACAGCAAACAATTTGCCCTTAACCGCTTATCTTTAAGGGCGGAGATCTGGTCATAATTACAGTGTTTCTATTTCTTTCCTGGGCCAAATGAAAGAGCAGATTGGAGATATGAGGACAGACAAGACGGAGAGACAAGATAACTATATTGCATTAGTTCAAAATGTACGGTCTACAAAATGCTGACCTTTCAAGGGAAATAGCCACATCATTTTCTGACTCCTAAACTTTAAAGTTAGAAAATATCGCTGTTGTCATGTGAAACTCCAATTTTGGTGATTTCCATGTTTTAACTTCACTTGAAGGATTACACGGTTCTCTATAGGTTGAGAAAATACTATGACGATTTGGATTTCATGGGGAAAAAAAAAAAAAATGAATGGTGGTCAAGCTATAATCAGGCTGTTTTTCTTTGTTCCTGAAAATGTATGCTTTGGAGATACAAGTGTTTTCACCCAACAGCGACAATATATTGCGATTAATTCGTTTTCTCTATCTGCTAAATGTTTTTCAGGGTCGGGGGAGGCTGGATCGTATCCCAGCATGCATTGGGCGGAAAGGCGGTGAAACATCCTGGACCGGTTGCCAGTCCATCAGAAGGTTGTTGTCATCTGAATTTTTCCCAGTAGAACAACAATTTAATTAAGGGAAGAGCACCGATGCTTAATTAACACCTACTTACTGTTCTTAGCATGAATTTTCACAGATTCCAGCTTCCATATTTCCCCCCTTAAATTCACGCTGTGACCAATTAATTCAGTCTGGTTTGTACAAAAGGATTTTCAACCCCAGGCTGTATTCTCTAATCAAGAGGCATGTGCAACAAAGAACCTCACAGTGCTGTAGGTATATTCAATGATTACTGAGCTGTGTTTGCTCGATGCTTTTCTGCTATAGAGTCAAACAAAATGTTCAGTTTTGAGTCCGGTTTAAGCATTAAGAAAAAATATTTTTATAATATCCCAATAGTCTCCCCCATATCATTAATATGTTGCTTTGTTTATATAATATTTATATGTTGTTGCCAAGAGTTAATACCTTTATTTATATTTATTATATATCCAGTCGCCATGTAATGGAATTCTGTCAAATTAAAAATGAGAGTGAAAGAAATCATCATTGAACGAGTGCTTAATGGTCTGAAAGGTAATTGCTAGTAATTGCAAAATGTTTTTTTTATTCAGAAGTAAAACAGATTTTGCAGTTTATTGGCTTTCATTAAATAGAAAGAAAGAAAAGATAAAAAAACTAGAAATATAAATATTGAGGGAAATTATGATCAGCTATGCACTGCAGTCAAAAGAAAAACACAAGAATGACAATCACAGTTCAATAATTAAAGCGGTAAGCAGCGAGATCCTGAGTTTTTATTTCCATTTTGTCTCCATCTTTGTTGCTAAGCGCTCATCGCTGTGGTGTTTCTGCACTGCACTTCCCACAGATCACCTGTCAATCAAACGGAGTGGGGGCGGAGCTCGGATTGTCTTTCGATGAAGTTCGAGTTTCTGTGGGTGTCGCTTCGGCCGCGGTGGCTATCGCTGCTCATGCTAACTACCCAGTTCTTCTTCTGCTCTTCTGTTTATTCCAAACAAACAGCCAGATGCTTACAATGCATCATTTCCTGCTCACCAGAGGATTTTTCCCAGGAAAGAGCCACCAGACACCGGCTGTTTAGAACAGACAATATAAAAGCTTTCATCAACTGGATATATTCACTACTATGTTATATCATTCGGCGATAAAGAGCAGCAAAACAGACATTTATTTATAAGAAAATCTCCCAGAGTATGACTTTAAAAACCACAGTATTGCTTCACAACCCAGAAGAGAAATGCTGTAGCTGTTGGTTTGCGCGTCTCCGGAGCTGAAGTGCTGCTCCAGCAGTGTTGCGACTGGAGGCAGGAAGCAGAGAGCCAAGACTCCAGAAGCTGCAGCAACTCATCCGTTTGTCAGCATCTGTTCTCCGCGCTCCGTCTTCATTCCGTCTCCTCGCCTCCGTCTGTTCTCTCATGCCTTTATTTTGTTTGCCGTCTTTCGCATATGTTTCCCTCTAATCTTCCATCGGGGTTTCTTCTCCTTTCCCTCTCTCTCTCTGTCTCTCTCTCCCTTCGCTGTCTTTTTCATCCCTTCCTCCATCCCCCCCCCCCCCCCTCGTTCCCGCTATCTCATGCATTAGTAAGGTCCCAACAGTAAAAGCCCCGACGTTACTAACTGACCTTGGAGGCTGAGCAAATGGCGGCACTTATTCATGCCGCCGTTAATTTCAGCTCATTTTGATTAATTAATTTTTACTATTACCCCATAACTTTATTGGGTGTTTTGCAGCCTCGCTGTGCAGCAGTGACCTTCCGCAGAGGGTGAGCCAAGAAATGTTTCCCCAAAGCTATAATCACATTACAGTAAGGGTCCTGATAATTTGTTTTTACGGTATACATTAATATAGGGACTTTGTTGGTTGCCCGGTAATATTTTAGTGTTGCTTTATGGAACAAACTTCACATGCAGGGAGTTGCAGTAATTGAAACATGATTAAAATGAAAGCTGGAGGCCATGACGGCACTTCAGCGGATCGAAAAACCATGAATGCAAAGTGTATAGGCTGCAGACGCACTCCGAGGCTTGACGCAACTGATTGAGTTTATGTTTGGCACGTTCTCGTTCTGCAGCATAATCTTTTCTCTCCCTCTCTCTCTCTCAACAATACGGAGTATACGGCTTAAGACCTGTTTCCCTTTGAACTCTTTATCTCCTTCAACATCAAAGTCCTATAGTTTCCACTGCAGGGCCGACTCATGATCTATGCCTCTTCATTTCCTAGAATTCATTTCGAGGATTCGTGAGTTGCATATTGTTGCCAACGCAGATGATTTGACGCCTGTGTTTTCGCCTCAAATAAACAAAGTGGGCTTTCAGTTTCAGGATCCCATCATGTCTAAACTCCTTGCAGCGTTCCCTTTGCGCTGTAAATCCCGTCCTGTCGTCCTCGTACCACGTGTGTCACTACATGCTGTGGAACTCCTGCCTTTTTATGTCTTTAATTCTATTTTTTTATTAAGTCATGTGCCGAATGAGGTGTTTCTAATCGTCGTTCTCACACTGATATTAACTTGGCCTTGGAAAATAGCCCTTGGCACCGCTGTGGAAAAGGCTCTGGTGATTACTCAAATCCGAACGTATACAGCCCGCATCTCTCCAAGTATCTCTCCTCTATCCTCTAATCCCTTTATCTTGAGATAGTTTTTACCGCAGTGGCAGGTGAGATAGCATCCAGATTCAGTTAAGAAACATCTGCAGAGTTTTTTTTGTGTGATGATAACATTAACAAAGTTTTCTCCTTACTGTAGTTGTTGGAGTGGGAGTTACATCGAACCCCCTAGGGAGGATTATCTCCTCCTCAATACTGTGTTTCATCTTTGGACTAAACCAGGAGCCTGACAGACACACACACACAATTCACACGCATACACACACACACACACACACACTCTAACACCCTCATACCGACCACCTTTCTGTTTTTCACACACGCGTGCACACACATACACACACACACACCTGGCAGCACGATTTTCACTCAAACTTCAAAGCACACACATAAACACAGGCTCAAATACGCATACCCAAGTTATTGGCTGTGGAAAAGGCCTATATTAGGCTCAGCCAAGGGTATTGTGGTGGGGACGCTGAGGTATTAAGGGGAGGCCAAAGGGTTAATATTGGAGGCTGAATGAGGCAATCTGCAGCTTTTACATACCGCTGAGGAGGAGAGAGACTTGGCACCATTTCATGGGTCACTACAGCTGCAGAAATTAGATTGGAAGCAGTATTCTGAGCGCTCTGGAATATCAAGGTGTGTGTGTGTGTGTGTGTGTGTACGCGTGTGCGTGTCTAAAAGCCAACTCAGCAGGGGACAATGTCTGCAAAAAGCAGCAAGAGACTCAATCATCAGTAACAGCATAAGCACTTCAATTTATCCGTCGAAATCCATCGAAATCAGTCCACCCACTCTCTGTTGAGTCATCAAAGCGAATCAAAGTGCTGGATGGGGGAAAAAAAAAAAATCCCAAACAAAATGTTTCTTTTCACTTCACTTGTGGATGTAAAGAAGAGAGGTTAAAGGAGTAGTTCACCCATAAATGAATCTGCTCCCCCTCGTGTCAGTGGAAACGCTGAAGTTGGTACGTCAGTAAAACAGACACAGAGTTAGCTGGTGCAGCAGCCTTCTGCAAAACAACTGGAGGGAATTAAACTGTTTCTTAAGCGTTCCAAAAACGGCAAAAAAAAAAAAAAGGACCATAAAATGACTCCAAACAACGTAATCCAAGTGTTCTGAAGCCAAACGACTGCACTGTGTGATCAAAAGTGCAATATTCACCTCATTATCTCCTAGACTGAAAATTCCCAACTCATGTAAAGTTTTCTTGAGTGAATTTTTCATTTTCGGTTAAAGTTTTTTCTTAATACCTTACCCTAACCTTGACCAAAGTTGTTTTAGTTGCCTAACCTTAAACGTAACCTTAACCAAAGTTGTTTTACTTAACAAAACTTAACCTTTAGCTAACCTTTTCATGTGAGGAACACGTGGAAATGGCGTGTCCAATTCATGCTGTTGTCACATACTAACTAATAATCCTTTCGTGGAGGAGGAACGTATCACATAATTTGAGTTTGTGCTCATTTACACAAAATTATGTGACCGTGTGAATTCACAAAGAAAGTAGCAGTTGTAATAGTCCCACTCTGCTAGACTTATCTTTAAGGCTCATCTTTTTTTTGCTTCTAGTGGCAAAGAAAACTTTAATTTTCCTTTCATCACAGCGAACAGCCCCACTTTGAAAGAAAGACTTTGCTCTAAACTCACTTTTCTAAGTGGCGACAGAGGAGTCAGCGGTCTCCATCTGTTTCTGAAGGCTAATTGACTGGTGATTCATCACTGGTCGGCCATTTTAGACAGGACGAGAGATACTAATGTTAGCACCACAGAGCGAGCCTATTCAGAAGTATGAAATTAAAATCTGCTTCATACAGGCCACAATATGGGAGAGCATCAACAGTGACAGATGGGCAGATGATGGATACTGATTGGAAGCTGGGTTGCAAATTACTGGGTAACAAGCTTGGAGCCGGTAGCAACACTTACACAAGCCAAAAACCTCTCCCTTTAGAGCGTCATTCTGCTCTGTCAATGCAAATGTTTCCGACTCCTGAAAAATACAAATGGATTTGATTCTATTGTCTACGCGTCGGAGCTAAATGTTTGCTCTACTGGTTGATTGTGGGCAAATGTTGCATCCTGTTGAGTGCAGATGAGGACTGAGTTGGATGTGCTGCCATAAACTTCATCTGACATTACAGAGACCAAGGAAAAAAAACACTAACACACTTTTAACGGTAATATCCTTGCAATTCTGGGCCCATTTTTCTGTTCGGTGGTGTATTGTTCTTATTCCTGTGGATAACTGGCCAAACACGGATGATGTGATGTCATGTTGAGATATTTCCAGCAGCTACAATGGAGGTTGATGGCAGAACATTTTTTTCAGCGATCTAAAACATCAGCGGTAAACGTCAGGTTTTGGTGTCAGTCCCTCAGAATCAAAGGGCGAGGGCTTCTTTCTAGAGCCGCCATTTTGCACCGAGAGACGTTCAACAATCATACAGGGAGAAATCCATCGGAGAAGAGGAAGAGAGATCAGTTTCTCCACCCACAGGAGCAGGAAATAGACCAGAATGCAATGCAGCCTCAAGACATGTGTTTCTTGACTCGCTCTCTTACTCTTAATATGGTATTGCTATTGCTCTCTCTACCTACACCTATAACCCACAGCTGAATGCAACACCTGTTCACTGAGGGTTGTTGAAAGTCATTCTGGGAAATGTAGGAAATCACTAATTGAAGTAGAAGAAGACAAAGCAGGTTGAGGGGAAGTGTGTATTACACCTCATCACAAAATAACTCACATCACAGACTGATGATATATAACTAGCAGTGTAAGATGGTGGATTTGTCCTTTAAGTGCTGATGGCCTAACAAAACGAGATGTAGCTCACAGCAAGGTCTAGCAAGGATGGATCTGATCTACTGTTTTCCCCAATTTACTCCGAGCTGGAGTGGTATGACTAATTGGTTGATGAAGAATTTAAATTCAAAGAGAGGCAGTTGGTGTCCACTTAGCTGGGTGGGAGAGGGACACAGATGTGTGATGTCAACAAACTGACCCAAAATAGCTCCTTTTGAACAGGGAGTGATCCTATCAGAACAAAATCAACGTCCTCATTACTGAGTCCAAGTAGTCGGCTATATCATAATGGCTTTCCTTTTAGGACCAGCATAAAAGAGCAGTGTGAAATGATCAAAATCTGGGACACAAAAAAGCAAAAAAACATGGTGACATTATAGCAACTCTCTATTAACATTGGGTGTGTGCCAGAGCTGTTTTTTTCATCCGTGTGAAAGACTAAAATCAAGGAAAATTGCTTCCCGTATTGAAGCGTATTGAAGTTTCAAGGATTTGCTTTATTTCTTTATTTTCTCTTTCTTCCTTCCAGAATGGCGTGTAAATAACGGGCGCTTGGATCCGACAACCACACAGCTGTGGTAACAAGTGTTGCTTAAAATCGCTGCTTCCCGTCCTAATGCTGTTCCACACAAGCCCTTATCACCACCTCCCTTCACAGGCTGCTGTGACGCAGCATCAGCTGTGAGTGTGAACGCCCCGGCCTCCTCAACAGCGCAGTATTGATTCTGTATGTCATCTCAGCGTCACTGCAGACACAAACTCCCCGTAAGTCTCTTTCCACTGAATGAAATGACTCGTTGATCATGAGAGTCTTGCTAACCTCGGACCCTCAGACCTCCCCCCCCGCTCCCCCTCTTTCTTTCTCATTCTTCTTCTCTTTCTTTGCCATGCCTTTCCCACCCCACATGAGTCCATCACTGATGACTTACCGGACATAACTGTAACTGTAAGTGTGTGTAACAAATTTCCTCCCATTAAGTCATCTTTGTCTTATCAGTGTACTTTCAGGGTGAGTCCACTTTGTGGTAACCGCATAGAACAGTCAAACTATGGAGTGTGTGTGTGTGTGTGTGTGTGTGTGTGTGTGTGTTGCAACCCGCCTCCTGACCACGAGGCATTACACACACCACACGTACCAATAGCATGACATCATGACAGAGTAGATCAGGAGATTCATGTGGTATCCTGATGTATTTATAGTGGTAGTCATTATAAAAATCCCCTTCATGCATTCATCCTGCATTTACCCTGCATTAGTCTTCTTGAATGATAGGATATGTTAGTGTAGTATATTGAAGTAACTTATTTCCACCAGGCCATATAGACCTGATTCCCACGGCAGCTTACATTACACTTGGGGTGGGACATTTGGAAGAGTGAATACAGCTCAGCTATGTCTACTGTTGTGTACAAAGATGCACATCATACAAATGTCAGGAATCGGACAAACATTTATAATTTCACAGAAATCCACTGTAATGAAAAAAAATGGATCTCAAGAATCCAGCTAGGTTCACGTTAAGCTACTCTGCATCTTAACAAGTCCATCTTAACAAGTCAATTAGCCTCATATTCAGTCTTTAAATCTTATTTTTCTTAAAACAAGAGAAAAGTGCGAATGGGAGATTAACTTGTTTTCAATTTCACTTGTTTCTGGAGTTTTCTTTGAGTGTCAGTATCTTGCAATACTATCAAGGAAATAACAAATTATTCTACAAAATTCTTGAAACAAGTTGATTTGCATTGGAAACAATTGAAATGATCTAACCCCACTGGCAGATTTTTTCACTTTTAAGAAAATAGTTAGTTTTTAGGACTCAATAATAGACTAAATGACTTGTTAAGATGGAGATGTTTTGCAGTGTGCTACTAGAATCTAGCCTAAGTAGCTAGCAAGTCTGCTAGTTAATTTGATAACTGTGAGGTCAATCTCAAGTCTTCACTTTTATATGCGCTGATCTTCTGAGTAGAGATTCCCACCCTGAGTGTTCAAAATGACTGCTGTGGGAATATAAGGTAAATTTGGACAGCTGAGGGCGAAACATAATTTTTCCAAACCATTCCTCCTGGGTGTGGGGCCTGAGTGCAGCAGCAGTTGTTGCAGTACAAAGTGGGATGGCTTTGACAACGGCTTCATCAGCATGACGAGATGTGAGTCGCTGCAAACATCTGTGTTCCACGCCTGGTAAGAGATGTTTTCAGGATGCGACGCGGTCCGCGGGCTTTGTCCCTTCAGCACTTAGCAATATTTCCCCGTGTCATATCTTTCTTCCCCTTCTCTCTCTATTCACCTCTCCCTCTCTCCCTCTCTCCTCATATCCTAGTCTCTCTTCGTAAACAGGCTCCTGAGCAATTAAGTGGACGGCTGTCTCCGGAGCATAAACCCATTTATTATCATCCTCCTTTTTTCTCCCAGATTTCTTCATCAAGCTCGCCATATCGCCTGGGAACTGGAGAGGCTCTTCAAGTGTCTCAGCGCCACACAGGAGAGCACACACTCATGTGCACACGCATGGACACACACCAACACAAACCCACACCGCACAGGCACACACACACACACACACAGGCATCAAGCTGGTGTTTGTGAGAGAGAGGGACTTTTCTTGGAGCTGAAATGACAACTTATTTGGGAGTGTTGGGAAGGGGCCAAAAGGGACACAGATTATATCTGGCCGCCGAGCCAAAAAAACACAATCGGCTTCTCGGCCGGGCGCAGCATCAAGCTAAATGCTTTGCTTTCCAGTTTCATCTCCATTTTCCTACAGTCACTCTCTCTGATGGGCTCTCTCTGATGTACGCAAAAGGAAAGCACAAAAACTGCTTTGATATTTATCTAAGATCATAGACAGACAGACAGACAGACAGACAGACAGACAGACGGATAAACAGATAGACGGATAGACGGATGGATGGATAGATAGATAGATAGATATCTGTCCATGGTCTAGGTTATTTTCACTGGTTTCCAATGCAATTTCAACTGTCAAGAATTTACTTGAAACAAGTGACAGTATCTAAAAGAAAAGAAAAGAAGAAGAAAATGATTTTGCATAGGAAATAAGTGAAAGTGAAAATCTCACCCCTTTGGCAGAATTTTTCACTTGTTTTGAGAAAAGTCAGATTTGTAACACTCAGTACTAGAGTAAATGGCTGAAGATTTTTTTGTGTATCTCTTATGTATCTTCTGATGACGTTCCAGTCCTGATGAAAGCCCCACTAGCACAGAAACATTGTCTTTTTTTTTGTAAAATAAAAGGTCTTCTGGTACATAACGTTGCTGGTCCTACATTTGTGTGAAGCAACATGGCCCCAATCAGATTAACAGTCGGCAGGTTGCGGGAATAATCAGACCGAGCCTCTAATCAGCAGTCATTGTGTTGCCGGCTATTGTCCGGACAGCCTCGGCAGCGGAGGTAAACGACACCCAAAGTGGGGAGGCAATTTGTTATTAAGTGTCACAGAAAGACACAGGTGAGAGAGAAGTGTCATCTCAAATACCGCTTCATCCCCCGTTCTTGAATGGGATTTGAGTGTGGAAAATGCTAATGTGAACCTGAAAGGCACAGTGTAATAGGTGCAATTTGAAAGTAATGTTCAGGCCTTTTTATACGTGATTAGCTTTTGTGTGGCATTCTTTCTCCCGGGCCTTTGTGGATTTCTCTTCCATTTTTTCTTCCTTTTTTTTCTTACGTCACACCCGGGACGTTTACAAAGGAACTTTTCTCGCCACATACCTATTCTACTATAGATTTGGTTATCAAAAAGTTCATGACTCACAGGTGCAATCTGAACTTTTCTATGCGAGCGAGTTATGCACTGGATGAATTATGAATATCAAGGGCTCGGAGTAAAAAAGGCACGATCGAGGCGCTTTAAAATCTATCCGAGTGTGAAAGGAAACACGTCATTCTTGTTGAAGTCCGTGTTCAATTTTTTACATTTTGTTGCCTGATTCAGTTTTGTTCACGATTCCTGCTTCTCTCGACGAGATACTTCTGACCAAGTGCATCATTTTTCACCCAAAATGTCACTTACTTCCCTCCCCTCTCTGCTTTAAAGCTCTTGACTCGAAGATAAATTCTGCTGCTCAGATAAGCCAGATCAACAGCAGGTCAACAGCATCCTGGTGAAAACAGCTAACAGCTAAATTAGTTTCTGTAAAGCGACTTTAAAAAAAAAAAGGGGTTGCATTTTGAAGAGAATGGTCTGGTTGCATTGCCTCATCCCGGGATGGCATTCTGCAATCTCTCTGTCCTCTGCATCAATCAGTTTTAGATTTAATTTGAAATGATGCAACGCAAAGCTGACTCACTCCCCTTTGTGCTCTTACTGTATTCATTTCCTTACCTAATCAGGAAGTCTTTTGTACTGCCCCCAAACACAAAGCCTTTTTAACTCGTACACCCCTTCCTACTGAACCGTATTCATTTCCTCAGCCCAGAAGGCGGCCTTATGGGCTGACGAAGCCCAGACCTGCCTGTTTCGACAGACCGGTTAGAGTCAGCGGGACGGGGCGAGCTCTGCCTCGTCTGTAGCTGCCTCTGTCAGCCTGTGTTTGGTCTCCCAGGCCCAGGGTTCATGGCTAAGACGCCAAAGCCTGTCTGTAACGCAAAGGCGGCGGTTAGCGAGGAGCGCGCTCAGTGGGCCTGCTTTGTGTTGCGTCCCGGCGATAACGCGCTCCGACGCGCTAACACGATCCAGCTGCCGCCACTGCGAGGGAATACAGACACTCTCTCTTCTCCCCGTTCCTTTCATGTGATACCGTCTCTCCCTCGAAATACCTCTCGCGCAGGCAACCTGTTCCATCTGAAACGAGTGCGTTCGCTGTTTATAGCTTCAAAGATAACTTTCCGCGGTGGATATTTCCTATTGTAAAGATTTACTGCACATCGGATGCCCTCTCGGAAGCACAGCTGTGCTTTTGGTGCCCGAACTCATATATATATCGCATCCAAAGTGAGACGTGCTGAAAATGCAGAGCGCACTGGGAACCGCGGGGGGTAAAGCCTACAGGCTGTGCAGACAGCTCTGCTCGACAGCGATACAGCGTGGGGACAGCGTTACGATCCAAAAGAGGAAGAGAGTTTTAGCTCAGGAAGTAAAAAAATGGCAGGCTGAACGCAAACAGCGGTGGGGACGGCGTTTCCCCCCTTTTGTCGAGCCTTTGTGCAAGTCTTTCCTGCGCTGTCAGTATCTGAGGCCGCCGAAAGGGTGAGCAGCAGTGGAGTAATGAGAGCAACGCCGTTCCTCTTAATTATCCAATAAAGTCTGCCTTTTACCTCAGCGCGCCCACCCATCCAGTTCAAGAGCAATCACGCACAGATACTCTCCCTCTCTCTCTCTGTCTCTCACGGACACACATGCACACACACACACACTCCAGCTTATCCCTCATACCATCTTTTCCTCTCTCTCTCTCTCTCTCACACTCATATGCAATCTGGAGGTAAGCCCCCTCCCTTCGCCCCTGCGCCTGTGAGGTGTAAATGGTGGGTAATGGTGTGTGTCAGACCTGTGTAACAGCCCATTAGGCACGTGGAGTGAGTTAATCTGATCTAACGTCTCTCTTCCCCACTTTTTAAACACCAGTGAGTGTCACACTGGGCCCAAACTTAGGGGAAAGGAATGGGGAGAGAGAGGGTCACCCCCCCCCCCCCCCCCCAAAAAAAAAGTGATGTGTACCCACCTCGACACCTTCCCCGGCCCAAACCGCTTCCATATGTCCCGTCCGAAAGGGCGGAATGTGGAATTATCCCCCTCTTTAAGATGTCGGTGACTTTCTTCCTGTGCGGCTTTGGTGTTACTTCCCGGTTGGCGGGGGGGGGGGGGGGTGCGGATGGCGGTGGTCGCCATGACGACATGACGTGCAGCTTGGTCAGTCCAATGTGCTCTATCTGGAGAGATTAAAACGTAGCCTCTCTCGCACGTGTGCAGTGCCCAGCACGTTTGATTGTGGTTCCCACAGACCCGTATGTCAGGGCACGCACTCGCTCACTTTCTCTCACACACACACACACACACCCAAAACACACACATACATACCGCACACTGTCTGCCTTCATGTGGTGGGGATGTATAGACTGAAAATCAAACAGCAGGCCAATTCCCAGGCCAGCCTTTGAGGGTTAAGTGCTTTCAGACGTCTGGATTCGGTTTCATCACAACCGATGTATATTTTTCAAGAGGGGCAAACGCTGGACATGTTGGTGCAGAGAAATGTCTCGGAATGTGTTTCGGACAAAAAACAACAACAAAAAACGTGTAATTATCTCCATGAAGGTGGGCTCCTTTATTAGTGAGAAAGAGGGTAGGAAAACAGGATTGCCCTGGACCGGGACAAAGGCTTCTGAAAACAGAGGGAAAGAGGCAGAGAGAGAAAGATATAGACAGGGAGAGAAACGATGAGAGAGAGAGAGAGAGAGAGAGAGAGAGAGAGAGAGAGAGAGAGAGAGAGAGAGAGAGAGAGAGAGAGAGAGAGAGAGAGAGAGAGAGAGAGAGAGAGAGAGAGAGAGAGAGAGAGAGAGGGGAGAAAGTCTTTCTTCAGCCCCCATTTCTCCTCTCCTCAGCATTTTATCCAGATGCTGGAGTTATACAGTCAGCCTTCTGGCTGCTGGTGTTGGAGATGTATTTCAACTTAGTTTCATCTACAACTGTCAGCCTCTGGAAGGAGGACAAGAGAGGGGTGAGAACTCACTGTGTGTGTCTGTATTGGAATGTGTGTGTGTGTGTGTGTGTCTGAACGAGGATGTGTGCATGCGATTGTATGCGTTTGTGTGAAGGTGTGTGCGACTGCCTGTGGATGGATGTGTGCACGTATGAGTGTTGTCAGCGTGTATGTGTGTGTGTGTGTGTATGAACGTGAGTGAGTGTGTGGTGTGTGCATGTGCTTGTGCATGTGTATGCACTTATGAGTGTGTGTGTGCTCTCTAT
The DNA here is from genome assembly GCF_048128805.1 of Centroberyx gerrardi. Lineage (NCBI taxonomy): Eukaryota > Metazoa > Chordata > Actinopteri > Beryciformes > Berycidae > Centroberyx > Centroberyx gerrardi. The sequence goes on along the minus strand of NC_136006.1, from coordinate 6,691,861 downwards.
CGTGTGTGTGTGTGTGCGCGTTTTCATGAAGGTGTGTGACTTCTCGTGTGTGTGTGCACATGTATGAGTGTGTCTATGGGTATGTGTGAGAATCTTTTATGCGTTCGCTTCAGTGTTTGCGTGAATATGTGTGCGTATTTGTGTGTGTGTGTTTCAGAGTGTAAATAAATGCATCCTTAAGGTATAATAAGGATGTCAGAGAGAATGTCGATGTTTGAATCTCAGTCGAATGTCAAAAAGTCAGAACAAATTCAGATCGCAGCTGCTGAATGCGTCAAAAACCGCATTTATTTATTTATGTATTTATTTCTCTTACTTTCACTGAACGCATCGCTGGCTCCCCATGCCTCGATCGGCTCCACAGGCTCTCACTCTCTGTCGCTCCCTCCATCTCTGCTGCTAGCATGCTAGTTTGCTTGCTAGCAGCATCATGGCAGAAAACAACCAGCCTGACAAGCAGGTTTCTACTCCTTAACGGCTCCTCCAAGACATTGTTTGGAAGATATTTGTGTGAAAAGGCAAGCATCAGCAGAACACCAACACAAATCTTTCAAGAAACTGACGGAAAAAAAACACGCTGTGAACTCCGGATAGAATCTCTATCTGTTGTCCGTTCATTGCACCCTGTTTTTATGTGTCAATATTGTGTTTTTTACCATTAATATTTATATTTGAAATCGATTTTGACTCATTTCAGTCAATTCATGGTCAAATTTGTTTTTTTCCTAAGGTATAATGTGTGAGAGAGAGGTAGAGGAAGCAAGGCAACGCCATACTATCATACAATCAACCTGCTTTGTCATACGGCCACCAGTATCTTCATAAACCGGCCCGTCCTCCTCTGCCTCGCCAGTTATTATCAGAGCCGGCCAACTGTTTATTTTCTAGCTCCGTTGCATTGTGTGGGAGTATTTTGTGCAACGCACGGCAAATGAGGTTAATGCGATTCTCCAAACAATGGTGCGGTGACTCAGTACAATAGGTTGGCAGAACGATTTTAGTGCGTTTGATAGCGGTTGGTGAGTTGTTGCAGGGGCATTTAGACGGTGGAATAATTGCTTCCAGAGCTCCCCGAGGAGTAATTGCTCTTCCCCCCACCCCAAAAGCCTTACCTCCCTCCAAGTATGTCCTGCCCAGCACTACTTATGAGATTCTTGGGCCACAGGGACCGGCCAAATTATTTTTTTTCCCAAAGAAGAAACGGCGGTTTGGGTGGAGCGAGTGAGTGATTGCATGTGCACGTTAGGGTCTCTATAAGTGTTTGTTTCTGTACGTATATGTCTGTGTGTGTGTGTGTGTGTGTGTGTGTGTGTATAGGTGCTTGTGTCCTTGTGTGTCTCCACCTGTGCCCCTGTGTGTGTATTCCCACAGTTAGATTAATTAGTGAGCAAGAGAACCACTCAGAGTGATTGTGAGGAAATTGCCCTCAGCTGCAGATCCAGACACACGCTGGCTCCTCGCAGTTCAGACAGGTCGGAGATTTACATTCCAGACCGTCCACTTCAGACCATGTCCAAACGCTCTGAAAACTCCCTGGGAAATGAGCTGTGGCCACACACACACACACACACACACGCACACACACACTCCGACTGACTGTTCCCCTCTGGCAGTGCGCTCGGCTTAAACAATTGCATATAGCCGTAGCCAGGACCAACACACACTATTTATTCTGAAGGTGTTGTTGATCCACTTTTTTATCCAGCTATTTTATACAGAGATTGGAGAGTTTTAGTTCTACAAACATTTCTCAGAGGCAGAGCTGCTCTGGAGGCAGAAACAATCTCATGGGCCGAGTTAAACCTCAACAACAACTGGGAGAACCACAGTTTTTTTTGGAGCGCAGTGAAGTTAGCTAACTGGCAAAGACGAAACTCTGGTCTAAATATAATTAAAACATAGAAGTGGCGATGACTGGCAACTTAGTATGATTATCCAGATTGCATTTGTTTTTCCTCCTCTCTTATGCTTACCATACATTAGAAGGCTTTTAGTCTGACACACTCTCACGTTTAACAACAATTTGTCTCAAGTCATCCAGCAGCTCTCCACCAGTTTCTCCTCCAGTTTCTCCACCAGCTCTCCTCCAGTTTCTCCACCAGTTCGACGGTCTAACAGAACATCTCCATGTTTCCTCCTCTGTGTGTCTGTAGAGCTTTGTCACCTGTCGCTACAGCTGGTGATGTCAGCCAAAGACAGCGCTCCTATTGGCTGTTGACGGTGTAACATTATAAATCACGTCGTTGACCATCACACACCTTTTGAGCCAAGACTAAAGACTTGAGATAATATTAAACATGTTTGATTTTGTCGTAACGGTCAAGACGAGGAAAAAGAAAAAGACTGCAGTAAGACGCTCCGACTGAGTTTTCTGAGTTTTTGATTTCATTCCAACTTTATTCCGACCGAAATTTGTCCAAAACTGTGAAATCGCTTCAAATATCGTCTAGTGTAAGGTCAGCATTAGTCTCAGTCTAACGTTACTTAACCAGAAAAACTGTGGTTCTTTGGCTCCGCCCACTGAAATTTAACTCAACCCATGAGATTATTTCTGCCCTAAAGAGATGTTTGTGTAAGTAAAACTCCAGTATACATCTAATAGTGTGGGACTACATGTGTGCAAGTTTGACAGTCTTGTTTGGGGCTTTGATGAGGAAAATGATTTCAGCCTCCCCCCCTCCCCCCCCCCCTCCAAGTTCAGTGTAATTGGCTCCTCCTCACTGTGACAACTCAGCCTTAATTGCGCCTGAAGGAGGTAAGCTTTCATGTGATTTGCTTGAGAATCACTGCTCATTTCTTGATAAAGTTTTACAAAGGCGAACGAGCCTAATTATGAAAAGCAGCTCATTCCTTATAAATTGTCTGAGCAGCACAATTAAATATGACACCGATGAGTCAGCTTATCCGTGCGGCTGGGGTAATTGGAGCCCTCTCACATATAACGGGGGAAGGATTAAAATGTTACACACCAGATTCATCTCTGTTTGGACAGAACTTCCTCTCAAAAAATAGCTTGGGGCAGAGAAAGAGGGAGAGAAAGACGAGCGATTTAGAGAGAGAGAGAGAGAGGGAAGAGATCGCCAAAAGGAAAGAGTGAGCGCGAATGTGGAGAAGGAGAGACAAAAGAAGAAAAAAGAGAGCAGGGGGAGAGACGGGGAAGGGGCAGAGCGAAAAAGAGAGAAAATGGAGTGAAAAAGAGAGAGAGAGAGACAGAAAAACACCCATCTCTGGTTTTGATTGGCTCTTTGTGTGCGGGCATACAGCTGCCAGTACAGCTGTTGTGTGAATTAAGGAGAAAGGTCTGAAAATCATTAGCACTTTTTTTGGGGGGGTCGACGATAAACGAGAAGAGAAGTGGTTTCCACCCGTCGGCCCAAATTCATATTGTGACATTTCCGAACAACTTCACCAGTGCACGATGAAATTAGTTTTCTTAAAAAGGGGGGCGGTCTCTCTGTTAGTTCATTACACAGTTGTTAGGAATACATGTGAAACGGGCCTTCAGCATGACAAGGCGTAAAAAGACAGCAACAGGTGCTATCCTTCGGGTTGTAATCACATTATCTTGTGTCCATCTGCATCATTACAGCTCAAATTTCCTGTAAACGCACTTGCCCATTAAACTGGATTTTTAATTCTGATGACATATGTATGATGGCCCACAGCCCCTAAAGGCCATCTTCAGTACAAAACTAGACAGGCTTTACTGGTTGCTATGCCAACTCTTATTGCAACCAGGGAGCTAATTAGCGATCTCTTTTATTTTCTCCTGTTTTTTATTTAACCTCATGCATGTGTACTACTTTGTGGAAAACTTTTCAGACGGTGTGTTGTTAACCGTAACTTGGCTGTGTCTTACTGATTCTATCCGTACCTTGGATCACCGTAAAGAACGTCCTATTGATTAATACTGCTAAATTCAACCATTTGCAATGTCAAGCATTTCCAATATAGTGATTTAAAATGCTGGGTTCTCCTCATTGCAGAAAATCACCTGCTATTCCCGTAAAGACCCTAATCTGTGTGTGAATACCTCTAAATCATACAGAATCAACGGGCAGATACGCCCGCCTCTCACGTTCAATAGCAGCTCAACTCCGGCACCTTGACTTTTCAAAGCACAGCACCTGATTATTAGAAACTCTGACATTTAAAAGTGGAAATAGGCAGAGGTGTCAGAGGAGATGGGTCGGGGGTATCAGCAGTGTTCAATTCCCTTGCTCTCGCCGAATGCATTTGCTATAGCCGCTAATAGGCAGGTGTGATAATGGGCCATTCCTCTGTGGTATATATTAGACGTATGGATGTAGCCATTGTCCATTTTGATTGCATTCACGCTGAACTGCTGCTGCACTTTGGACCATTCTCAAGGAGGGACTGTTAGATAGAAATGAGGCTGTGATCAGATAAGTTACTTTTTCCTCATGCTTGAGCACAAAGCACAGCTGTGAGCGTCGCAAGTAACAGAGCAAGAGCTCAAAGGGCGCGAGGAGTGTTACATTATTCTTGTTGCTATGCAACAAAAAGTTAACAATAACTCGCAAGCTATCTAATTAACCTTAGGAAGGCAATCTGAAGTGACAAAGGGGATAATGTTGTTATAAAATAAAAATGGAGAGAAAGTTAACGATTGCTCTGCTCTTAGAAGAGGATGAGGAGCTTATTCTTGTTACATGACGCCCTGCGAGGGAGTGCTGGGGAGTTTTATCAAGTCGTCCAAGAGCTGTTTCAAGGGCTATTTTTGCATTGACGTAATGTGTGGCGCCCCAAAACGTGTTGTGTCCAAAACGCCGGCCGCAGTTTGGAGGAGATGCATGCCTGCTGCGACCAAACCATTGAAAATAGGCCTAACTAAAAAAAGCATCCTATGTGATCAAGGCCTTATGTTGCTCGCTTTTCAGCTGTCAGACGTTACAAGGTATGGACTGGAAAACACAGAATTTGTTCTACTCTACTAAGAATGAATCCTCTGCAGAACTAATGCAAGATATTTCCAGGATAAATGCATGAGGGAGGACTCTTCCGACACGAACACTGTAAATAGAAAGTGCCGTATGAAACTCTTGATGTACCCTTGGCTCAGTCACAATAGCTATCAGGCGACCCATCTGTGCTTATGATGCAGGAGCCTCTAATGTTTGCACATCATTGAATGAACAATGGTAATCAGCAGTGGTCGTCAGCAGTTTGTCAACAGTTTGTCATTATCAGCCACACTGTATATTGTCAAGTGCTGATGTTTAAACACTTCTAAATTACCTTTCCTTATGGAGACTGAGATGTAAATTAAATTAACAGCATCAGTCCAAATCTGTACAGTGAGGCGTGACCATGTTAGACGTGCGAGCAATGTTTGCTCGTCACGAAGATGTACAGTAGGTAAACAGAAGTGTGCGGCCAGCGAAATGCAACTCATTATAAAGCCGGAGACTTTCAAGCACTTCTCCTCCTCTTTTTGCTCCTCTCCATCCCTCGTTCCGTCTCCATCTTTGCTGTGTTAACCGTCTTTCATTACTGCTCTCCGTTATCCAAATTAAGTTATCCTTCCTCATTATTTTGCCTAGAGGGAAATGGGACGTGTCAGCAGAAAATAAAAATATCGTCAGCGGGCCTGTGCTATGACAGATTAATTGGATTATAGTTGCATTTAGCCTAGATTAGGTCCTGCATGGGGACCTGGATGGTGACACAGATGGATTAAGTTAGCGAGTGCAACACTGACGAGAAGAGCTCTTAATTGTGTAGGGTAAACGCACTGGCACAGGGGTGACATCAAATTCCAACTATTTCCTGCCCTGTGATACTTCCATTTAGCGCAGTTTCCACTGGGTATTTTCTCAAAAGTCATTTGGGCCCAGAACTATACTAACACTAATGTGTTATAGTGGTAACCATCAGAGGAGTCGCCCGTCTTTCATCTATCCTGCATCTGCTGCATCCTCTGTTAGTCCTGCAGCGGCTGCTAAAACTGGTAAAATACAACTGAGAAGGCATATCATAACACATGATATCATAACACACAACATGCCTTTAAAACACCACTGCTGTTTCCTGTGTCTGCTGATGACAGGAAATTAAAAAAAATGTAATTGTCATGACAATTCCTCTCACAAGTGGAGAAATATGACCCAAAAGGATGCAAGTTTTCAAGCTTCATTATGTTTTTTTAAATTTGAGCTTGAAGATGAATCCTGATAGGAGCGTCCTCTTGTATTCATGATTATTAAACAAATAAATTCGGTCAACAGGGCTGCAGACGCTAAAGTCTAAAACAGGCTTGTGACCAGAAGGCTGCTGGTTCGAAGCCCCAGACCAATCAGGGGAAAGTGAATGTGAAATGCTCACCACTCCCTCAACAACCACCACTGAGGTGCCTTTGAGCAAGGCACTTAAAGTCACACTGACATGAAAAATGGCTTTTTCACCTTTTTAGCTCATTCTATCATACCATACCCTACACCTACATACACCTATTTGACAGTTTATGTTAAACAAATGACAAAAAAACATGTTTTATTGTATTTTTATATCAAAATCTCAAAATCTGTGAATATAGGTAGACAATCTTTCACAGATCGTTGAACAATCCCGCCCCTCCCATCAAATAAAACTGCCTTTCTCTCCTTGATATCCTATTGGTTTACACTTTTTAATGATCCCTCCCTGCGTTATATCCTGCCCCAATATCCTGTTTAAACAGGAAATACATCACATTAAGGAAGCAAGATGCTCTCAAAATGTGGTTTAATTCCCAAATGCAGCGGCCAACAGAAGACAGTGGTTTTACTGGGTGGTTCCCAGGTGTGAGTGTGTGTAACTGTGTGAATGTGATGCAGGGTGTTGCTGAAAAAGAGGAGGCGTGCTAACACAACTTTCACTGGATAAATAAAGATTAAAAAAAAACAACAACATGAACCTGCTACGCTGAGTCCATCTGTGTCTGTTCTCAGGTCGGGAGCTGGTGTGTCGGAGCTGGAAGTTTTTCTGGAAGAACACACTCCGGCGGCCCGTCCCCGAACCCTTAGCTCCGGCCAGCTGTTCCCTGGCCCAAACTCTGACCCTGCTGCTGGCTGGCTAGCATAACTCAACCCCGGTGGGCTGCGAGGGATGTAGTGGCACGGCGTCTACCAGATGTTCACACTAAAAACCAAACGCATAGAGATATCATTCAGTTTGACTGCAGTCGGCGGCGTCCGTACCTTATGTCCCCATACAGATGTTTGTCATATCGTCGAACTTTCTATCGGGGGTTTAGTGTCTGTGTCAAAAGCAGTTGTGTCCCATGTGCCTCATAGGGAGCGGTCATACCAGTGAACTACCAAGGCATGTGATAGCGGCACAGCTGCTGGGAACACATGCAAGGGGCCTGCACATATGTTAGGTATTTAACCCATCAAAGAGCCTGTAATCCACTGAACTGAGTGGATCATCATTACAAGTGTCCTTTGAACTAACTTTTAATAAAGATAACACACCGGCTGACCTTTTGTCATCGAGCGAGAGGCGCAATCTCGTCGCCTCCAGATGAGATACAACGAGAGCAGATTCAGCTCGAGTTAGCCAAATTACAATTCCCTCCATCATCTTTTCTTTTCCCTCATTTCTTTTCCTCCCAATTGATATAATTAGGTTGCCTTGAGAGACCTCGCCCGCCGAATGTATTAAGGAACTCAATAACTGTAGATTAATTTAATCTCCCTCAAAATGGAAACATATCTCCTTTTAATCCTGTAAAGTTATTTCCTCTCAATGTCACTGCCTTTGGTTCCACAGCAAAACTCGCTTATTAGGCCAGGAAATACTTAAAGAAAAAGCGGGAGAGATGGCAGCGTCTTCCACCTCCCCCGCCACCACCCTATCCCTTTTTTTTTTTTTTTTTTACACTCGCCCCTTTCAAAAAAAAAAAAAAAAAAACGTCATAAATAATTGAAGGTCTGCTAGGGCCGAGTACTGAAGGCAGGCTGAAATAACCAAAGACGCAGGCTGCAGATGAAGACAAGCTGCAAGAGCACTGGAGCCCGTCTGATTTGCGCATGAGAAATGAGATGGGAATTAAAGCACGGTACACTAGCTGCCATCGCATATAGAGCTGCTATGTATTCCTGTCAGATCCATCTAACTGCAAGTGCTACTGCATATACAGCAGAGACTGATGCTGTAAGCTCCCACACAAACAGTCGACTGTTTTCACAAGGGCTTATTGGCTGCAAGTGTAATGTGAGAGGGTGCTTTTGAAGTGAACTGGTGTGCAGGTGCTATTAAGAAATATGTTAATAGATATGATTAAACCACTGTTGTCACTGGGAAAAAAAGTATTGTTCAAATGCACAATACTTTCCCTGTGCTTTTATGGACTGTTACATCTCCTGCTGGTGTAGTGGGGTGCATGCTCGCCCACACACACACACACACACACACACACACACAGACACTGCGATCGTGATAAACGAGCTACGCCAAGAGTCAACAGACACTTGTCTTCAGTTACCATTCTGTTCTCATATTCCTCATTTATTTGGGTTAAATTATGCAGTCCAAAGCTCCTTTTTTCAATAATTTACCAGTGTGCTGCTCAGTGTCTCCGGGGAGCGCTACATTAGATTCAATTTCAGGCCCACGTCAGGCAAATTTAGGGCAGTCATGCAGACGCTTCCTGAATGCACAGGCTGAATGACTGCCGGACTGTGTGTAGGCTAGTGTGTGTGTGTGTGTGTGCTGTATCTATGACTATGTATGTCCCTGCCCAGAGCCAAAGGCTGCAGCCGTATGCCTGCGCGCCCAGAACCCATCCGCGTCATTTTCATTAGGGCCGTCTAGCAGCAGATTGTCTGGCGTAATTCAGAATTAATTGCGTGGTTTTATGCGAGTTGCTTCAAACAGGCGCTCCCATATGGCGCCATGCACAGTCAAGTGGTCCACTCTGCAGACGAGCAGACCGACGTCGCGTACGCATCGAAAACCAGCATCCGTGACTCTTTTCTCCTCGTGTACCTTTCGCCGTCGCTCCGCAGCAGTATAGGCAAAGTAACAGAAAGCACTGTGGAACCAGTCCGCTCACATACCTCACCCTGAATTTAAGACGACTCCTGCTCATTGACTCTCAGTCAAGCGACCGGCTTCCCAGGGCGCCATCGCTGACGTTGTTGCATGAAAATAAAGCGGCAGACAGCCGGAGGGGGGAAAAGAGAGAAGTTGGAGGAATGAAGTCTCCGTAGCTCGTCAAGCTCTATTTCTCTGGTATTGCGTTAATCAAGGTACGAGCTGAAACCGAGGCGTCGCTGGGTTACTGAGCGAATCCCACGTCTGCATATCAACAGGCCGAAACTAGGTTAGCATTAAAGGTTGGCCGTGCATTTTTAACAGACTGTGAAAGCGCTGGAAATTCTGTTTTGTTACTGCTGCTTTTCATTTGGCACATCATTGCAGGTTCAGGCGTTGATTACATATCATCTTCTCTGTCAAATGAAACTTAATCAAGTAGACAATAGGAGCTGATTGCCTCTCCCTCCCACTGATGCTGTTATGGTGACATCAATAGAAGATAAAGAGCATTATGAAGACAGATCAAATTTAAACGCTGACGTGAGAAGTACTTATTGGCATGCTGCAGACTAATGCTAATGAAAGAGGCTACGGCATGTCAGGCTAGCTGCAGTCTGTTTATTGCTGCACCGCTGAATCATATCGGGACGTCCTGACACTCAGTCTTAATGTGCGCTCCTGCAGCATCACACTGGACATGTTTTGGCAACGTAAACTGCGGTTTATTCTGGCATGGTTGTGTATGCATACTTTGGGATTTGTACTGCCAGATCGAGGAAATATTTTAAAGACAGTTTAAAAAACAGTAGTCATGTAATAAATGTCTTCAATTCTCTCGTGTTTCTTCATCAGATAACATTTTTTTTTTTTTCCTGTCCATCATCTTTTCTTTTCTTTTTAAATGTGGTGTGTGCTTTTGTTCTTGTCACATACACACATTTGTACTTATTTTTATTATATAATTATATTTTCCCTGTATTGTATTGCATTGCGTTGTATTGTATTACATTATATTGTATTGTACATTTTTTACATTTTTCTTATTCTTATTAGATTTTATGTTACATTAGATTAGATTTGATTAGATTAGATAAACTTTATTATCCCACACAGGGAAATTCAATGTGGTGAGACAGGAGAGAAACATAGGCACACAAAACAAAATGAGACAAGACGCAGTAAAAATCGTCCTGAGACTATTCCCACCTGCACCTTGGCGAATAAAGTCTCTGATTCTGATTCACGGCAAAGCCTCCGGTCTGATGGGAAACATACGTGTTCGTCAGACTCTCCGCTGTCGGCAGCTCGCCGCTCACCGGTAACAAAGATGGACGCCGCTGACACGCAAAGCCCAGAGATCCTATCTAGCTTTTTCGAGAATGCGGCCCGTGTTTATTATGAGGACGTGTGCCCACATGGAGAGTTCAGAGGGACCAGGCGGAGATCTGACACGCCACTGTCCTCCTGCTTATTTGACAGGTCAAAGGTCGCGAGCGCTCGGAGGCAGATGGTATTTATTTCATTAAGTCCTGCGCGCCTCCATGGTTACCTGGGGCGATGCAGTCCTCCGAGTGGTAAGTGGGTGTGTTTGGTCGGGTGTAAGGAAGGGGGGTGGGGTGGGGGGGGGGGGGGGGGGGGGGTGATACTATCTTTCTTTCCTCCCATTAAGGTTAAAGGTCACAGGCAAAAGAGGGAGAGTGGCCCTCAGGCACAAAACTAACAAGCAGGAATTAGCAGCTGACACACTGTTGTCACAAGTTAATTTCTTTTTGTCAAGGTCGTCCTCTTCGTGCACGCTTGTTAAACCTTGACAGATTGATATCATTTGGATTATTTTCTGAATTTCTTTCACCTTTCTTTTTCTCCGGTCAAACCTCCGGCACATTTTGTAAACAGAGAAAAGGGGGGGAGCGGATCTTTTTCTTTTTCAATTCCAGTAAATTCCATTCCACTGGTGGAGGAAAAAAAAAAAAACACGAAATAAAATTGGATTTTGGCTGCGTGCACGCCGCTAATCACCGTGCCAGCTGAATCAGGAACACTGGAATGCTCCGATACCGCAGAGGATCTGCTCGCTCCGGCCCTCCGGTGTGGGGGATTCGGGGTTTTGGTTTGCGGGGATGTTCACCTCTGATCCGGGTCGCCTTTCTGGCCGCTCTCTGTCTCCCTGGCTAGACTCCGTTCCCATGGTTTTTTTTTTTTATATTCCAATATCCCACCTCAACCTTCCCCTTCTCCCTTTTCGCTCTGCCCTTCAGCCAGACCTCCATCCCTTCCCAGGACCCTGTGTGCCTGTCCAGCCCCTCCAGCTCTGCTGCAGGCTGGGCAGACTGACAAACCATGGCAGGGCCTTTAGCCAGAGAGCTGGCAGAGTCCATCAGCTCCCAGCAGACCGCAGCCGACCCGAGCAGATCTCACCTCCTGTCTGTATGACAGAGAGAGAGAGAGAGTAATGTAATGAGCATTTTCTTACCTTTTACTTTCCTGTGTTACATGTTTACATGAGTTATGCATTTGTCAGTTTTACTCATTATACTGGACATTACTTGTTTTTTTATTTTTGCTTTTTATTCATTTTTCTGTTATTTTATTGTTTATGTTAGTGGCTTTCTGCTTTGGCAACATGTTTTATCAAAGTTTCATTCCCATGAAGCTTCACTGAATTGAATTGAATCGAGAGAGAGAGAGAGAGAGAGAGAGAGAGAGAGAGACATCACAGACTGAGGCATGGGGAGAAACAGAGACAGTGATATAATAATAATAATAATCTTTATTTATAGGGCACTTTTCAAAACCAGAGTTACAAAGTGCTTCACAACCAGGAACAAGTGCAAGGAATAAAACATGTAGTGCAAAAATAAAAACTGAAGGTGCTGTAAAAAAAATAAACAAAGAGTTCAAAAATTCAATAATGAATGAGGAAACTTGGCTAAAATCAGACCGGGATTAAAGGTAAGCTTTTCGATAAAAGTGTGTTTTTAGAAATCATTTTGGACTTAGCTGTGAGAGAGAATGAGAGATATAAAGAAAAAGAAAGAAAGAAAGAAAGAAAGAAAGAGAGGAGAGTCAGATAGAGACAAATAAAGACAGAGAGAGAGAAATGTATAGCAGAGCCACCAGGCCTTAACCGATCGAATTACGAAGTAACTTCTCACTCCAGTAGCGTTTTCAATTTTCGCCTCTCATTCTAAACGTAAACACATATTCTACATTCTTGGTATTTTCTCACAGGCGTTGCAGCAGTGTGTGTGTGTGTGTGTGTGTGTGTGTGTGTGTGTGTGTGAGGCTTTGTAGCATCCCAACACTCTGTTTCCCTGACTGTTGAGCTGAAGCTGAAGAAAGGCTGAGCTGAGAGTGTGTGAGAGAGGGAAGGTGAGCGCCACACAGAGCAGCAGATGGCCTCTGGGTAAAGTGGCGGCCATTTTGCTAAAAAAAAAAAAAAAAAAAAGAGGTCAGCCTGGCTTGCTCTCCTCTCCTCCACTTACTGAGCTCAGCGGGCTAGGAATCGTTTTCTATCCTCTGCTCTCCTCTGCTCGCTTTATTCCACCTGCCGCTGCATTTTCTGCTCATTCCTCCACTCCCGTCCCTTTTTTCCTCTCTTTTCATTTCGGTTTGATATTCTATATATTGCTTTTTGCCGTCTGCTCTCTGGTTTTCTCTCTCTCTCTCTCTCTCTCTCTCTCTCTCTCTCTGCATCTTCTGCCAAACTCCCACAGTGTTCCCCCCCCCCCCCCCCTTTATCCCCATCTTTCAGTATGATCGTATTTTCTCAATCCATGACCTCGATCTCTTTTTCTGACCCTCTCTTCATTTAATCTGACATTATCTATTTCATATTGTATCTATACTTTTTCCTGTCTTTTCTGTCTCGATCTCTCGCTGCCCTTCTTGCCCTCCCTCCGCTATCTCCCTCCTCATCTCCATTTTTCCACAGTGACCGTTACGCACTTTTTTCTCCATCCCTCTCTTTTTGGCTTATCTGGCACTATCCATCCACTGCCATGCACTGTTCTGTCTTTAGGCTTTCTTACCCGTACTCCCAAATGGGTCTGTCCGTTACAAGTAAAGTTGAAGTTGAAAATATTGCATGTTGATATAGTCTCACGGGGCAGACGAGTCTTGTGAAGTTGGGTTTTGTAAGCAAACAAAAATGGGAGGCGGTAGAGTATGGCAGAGTTATTCAGTTATTTCAAAATTTGAGGTTAAATGCATTAAAGTAAGAACAAATAACTACACTGAAGGCATGTTTTCACTCATTTTTATAGGCTGGCGTTCCTGTGATTAGGGGCTGTATGGGTCTCTTCTTTTTATTTGGTTATGATTTGTGCGTATGTGTGATTTTATGTGTGTATTGTATAGGTTTGGCCTTTTTATCACAATAATTATATATACGTTTTTTTTTTTTTTAACGTGGGCTTGTCTTCTCTTAAAGTTGTTATGTCTTTCATGTCTTTTCTTTTATGCTTTTGTTGTGAAGCGTTTTGTAAACTGCGTGTCTTTATTAATAAAGCTTTACTTGTTTACTTTCCTCCAACCGGATTGGGCAAGAGTCTGATCTATCAGCTGACTCCATTGGTGGTGAAGAAAAAGAAGGCATGGAGGGAGAAACCAGTACTTGTTGTTGTGTCTCGGTTGGTTGTACCCATGGAGGACCAGATCCAGGAATGTGCAAAACCTTCAGTTCGGGTTTCGACTGAAGCTCTTATCATCACAGATAGCTAAAGTCTTTCAGATTTGTTTTCTTTTTGTTAGGCTAGAGCTTAGTTACTAGTGAAAGTTGTGTTTTTGTAATTTTGCGTTTTGCGCTGTAGGATCATAACATCGCTTTAGGCTGCAACCTGAAGTTTTCCTGTGATTGTTTTTGAGAGCATCGGTGGAAAGGTTTCCTAGAAGACGTTATATTATATCACATTACATTACATTACCTTGTCATTTAGCAGAAGCTTTTGTCCCATGCGACTTACAATAAGAACATTTTGTCAACAGTTGTCAAACCAACCGTATATATCTCAGTCTTCATCAGCTAAGCCTTCAATAGGAATAAGTAGCACATGTTTTTGACCCAGATCTCCACATAAAATTAATACTGAGGATTGTATTTCACTCTTTCACACTGACAATCTACCTGTTTTTCTCAGTGTAGGAGCCTCCCACTTAACCTGCACCAGGCAACACAGAGGCGTCGACCCTGAAACAGCTTCGCCGTTCCTGTTTTTCCATTTTCACAATAAACATTCTCTCTCATTCAACGTCTGTTTTCATGCCCTCTGTTTCACATGTCACTACCTATTCAATATTCTATCTATTCTGCTCCCCTTCCTGTCTGTTTTTCTCTCCCTTCTGTGCTTCGCTTGTCTTGGCTTTGTCTCTTCTTATCTCAATTTCTCCATTTTCACAATTCTGCTAGGATAAGGAAGTCGGAGATGACACACGGTGGCACCTGACGGAAAAGATTGAGAAAGGTTGCATTGAGAAAGAAACAAGGAAAGAAAGTTTATGGGGAAACAAAAGGCAGAGTCAGTGTGTGTGTGTTTGAGGGGACGGCGTTGACTGAATTACAGCCATTACTAAAACCAATACCGCTCGCAACGACGGACGCATGGTTTCCATGAAGACCAAAGACACACAGATGAAATAATACGCATAAAATTCATGCGGCGTTGACATGCACATCTGTTTTCATGTGGATGTGCGATATTCATGCTGAGCAGAGGGCTGGATATCAAAAGTGGGCTGCCTCCAGGAGGTCAGTGGCATGACAGCTTTACTTGTGTGATTCAATTCCGCTGGTGCGCCGTCTGCCAAGCATACGTTTGACCCGCCTTTCAAATGGTAATGGATGGCTACAGAGAGACGGGCCGAAGGTCAGCGACTCTCCGCACAGTATACTGTATGGTGTGTGTGTGTGTGTGTGTGTGTGTGTGCCTGTACTGACACATATATAGTATGTACAGCATGTGTGTGTGAGGAGTCGAAGGCGGTTGTCGAGCGCGAGGGAGATAATGTTACGCTGTCAGTGGAATACATTAGTGTTTCACATGTTTCCAGAGGTGAAACAAGATCAAGCTTGAGATCTTGAGAGAGATTGGAGTGTGTGTGAGTGAGTGTGTGTGTGTGTGAGTGTGAGAGAGAGAGAGAGAGAGGTTATTAGCAAGTGTTTGTCCAGTACAGTACACCATGTGCTTTTTCTTGATGAAGGGTAAGCCAGTGAGCGAGCCTAGAGACACAGACCCTGCTCTGAATCTGTAATGTCAGTAGACTTTTTGCCAAGCCAGTTCCCAAAAGCTCTTTCTCTCTCTTTCTCTCTCTCTCTTTCTCTCTCTCTGTGAAACTGCAACCTTCAACTTCAATCCCCCCGCTTACGTCGAGCGCATGTCGGCGTGTCAATCTGGCCGTGAACTGCGCGCTCACCTCTTCCCCCACCCATAAATAATTCTCCCGAGGTCAGAGTTGAAAGAGTTTAATCATCCCATTTTACTTGGACTCTGAAAACGGGGCAAGACCAAACAGCCTGATTAGCCCCGAGCATGAATGGAATGTTTCCTCTCTTCCCATAATTCAGCGGGGCAACGAAAACGCAACTGAATGACAAGCCGGCCGAAAGACTGTACATATGCAAACATACTGTAGGCACGCATGTACGCACTCGCTCACAAAGGCACATATTCACTTCTCTTTCTCCAACACTCGGAGTACAAACACACACACACACACTCACACACACACGCACACACACACACACAAACTTCTAAACCCGGAGGCAACCTTTGAGCATGAGAATTACGGTTTTAGGCACGTTTCGCCCCAAAACGAGGGCAGATGTGTAATTTTCCCTCATCAGATTTCCACGCTGGCCTCAGCCAATAAGGAGTAATTTGTTTCTCCCTCCTTAGCCGTCACCACAAAGAGGAAACGTCAACTGGGCCCATCAGAACGAATCCCATCAAATCAAATAGACCTCCAGCCGGCCATTCCCAACTCCCCACGTCCCGCCTCAATAGCCTCCCCACCATCAGCGGGGCAATCACTTGTGTAAACCCGCTTAAGATAATTGAATGTTTTTCTTTTGACATTCATCCATGTCGTTTCTCAACTGCCGACAGGAAACGTCCCTTTTCTCCCATCGTGCACGGTGTCGGGGACTCGCTCTCGTCCTGATCAAGAGCGCTGATTATGGGCGTAGGAAAATTACCTCCTGATCCGCCTGGGAATTATGAGATCGCGGTAATGATTCTATCAATGACGGTGATCTCAACGTTTCCTTGCGGAGATTGTTAAATGTGAGCGCCATGATCTAGCTTTTTACTAGAGCGGAGATTCCACCGAGAGAGAGAGAGAGAGAGGGGAGGGAGGCTCACAGCGTAAAGGCAATGTGAGGTTGTGTTGGTCTTGTTAGAATAAGCAAAGGGGAAGATCCTCTCCGGTTTTATAATGCCGCAGACTCTTTGATGCACAAAGAAGCTGCAGTCAGGTTGAACAAATATATGCTACAGATACAGATACAGATATAGATACAGATACAGATACAGATACAGATACAGATGTTGCTGCTAGCAAACATCCCGAAGGTCCTGTTTCTGTTCTGGGAGCATACATGATCATGGCTGTTAAATCTGCAAAGATAACAAACCACAAAGGCACCAACAGCCTGAAATATGTAACGCATTCATTTGTGCAATGCGTTCAACCGCAGAGGCAAACTCAAGAACACCAAAGGGTACTTAAAAGCTGCAAGATGACATGTCGTATTTACATGATCTAATGCTGTGAAAGATTAAGAGGCGAAGCGTTCCCTCGAATAGCATTCCTCCATATTCGTTATGAGCAATCACATCAAAACATGCTGAAGAAACGATCAATGCGAACAAAGGGACTGTTGCGGTCATAAATCACGAGGGCCAAACCAGATGGATGATTTATTAGCTTCAGCGCTACAATGAAAGTAGGCCACCAATAGCTGCTGCTGCTATGCTAATGGTTTGTTTGGGCTGCACTGTGGGCGGCTGCAGGTTTGAGTAAACACTCAAGAGAAAGCGGGTGGAGGGGGAGAGGGAGGGAGGGATGTGGGGGGGGGCATGCCACAAGGCAGACTGGCAAAAGCACAATTAATTGGCATGCAACACCTCCCCATTGAGGCTTCACACCCAGGGGTTAAGCGCCAGCGTTTGACCCGACTCAACCCCACTCAGAGCTTTATCAACAAGAGATTGTAGACAGGGAAAAAAAAAAAAAAAACGGACCACCATTGTCCTACCGTTGTCATCGAGAGCAGATGCTGAAAGAGCCGTAGCCTGTAGCTCCAGCTCCCCCCCCCCCCCCCCGTTTTAATTAAGGTGAGAAATTGAGTGCTAAAAGCAATTTGCAGCTTTCCCCTGCCTAGTCAGAGCCGCACGCCGAAATAGCGCTGCGTTCGCCGCCCGCCCCGCCAACCCGCTTCTTTCTCTATCTTCTCTCTCCCACTCAAACTCTCCTTTCCCTCCCTTTTTTTTTTTTTTTTCCCCTCTCGGGGGTTTGAACGCCTGCTTGGAAACAGTGCTAAGGATATTCAGCGAGGTGTCTCACGTTTTAATTAACTCCCGCTCTCTCTCTCTCTCTTCTGAGGTAGCGAGAAAAACGTGTTTGTTCTCTCTTTGTCTCCCGCCGATGAACCCATATTTGCTCACGGAGGTTGAGCGGGGGGGGGCCTGGATGAGCCGCGCTGTTCGACCCGGTGGGCGGCCGGACCGTACGGACATGTAAATGTATATCAGCGCTGAGTGGTAACCCTTGATTTAGATCTACATGATTGTTCATCTCTCCCCCCCCCTAACCTCAGCTCGATAGCTTTTATGGTTATTGCCCATTGATCGTAATAAGTTCGGAGGCTTGGAGGATGCCGTCCCTGTGATTGAAATGTTACATCTCCCAACAGATCGATGGACATTAGTATTCTGCTGTAGTGGATGCTCAGTATACTGTACCTCTGACTGTATAGGCGCCGCTTCCAGAAAGGGAGCCTTTCACTGGAGGATGGTGGATATAGCGGGATGAAAGGGAGGATGAGAGAGGAGTAATATTGTTGGAAGAAAGGGAGGATGGGAAAGAAAGATGGGATACGAGAGCGGCGCGGAATGGAAATGAGGGATCATAGAGCGATATCGTGGGGGAAAAAAAGACAATTCGGGAGGAGTTATAGTATGGAAACAGCGGTATGGCATGTGAAGTAAGATGGGATGAGGGAGGGATATGGGTGAGAAACTGATTTGGGAAAAGGGGAATATTGTGTAGAAAGGAGAATATTGTGTAGAAAGGATGGAAGATGGTATAGGTGACAAAAATTAGGAAAGGCAGTAATTGTGCAGAAAAAGAGATAAGGGCCGCAATAAATCTATAAGAGAGGAAGAGAAAGAGATCCACGTGTTTTTAAAAGTGAGTCGGTATAGGTGGGAAAAAAAAACAATTTGGGAAAGCAGTTTTAGTGTCAAAACAACAAAGGAGTGGAGAGGAGGGTGTGTGTGTGTGTGTGGGGGGGGGGGTATGTGCGAAAACAGAACTCGGGCGAGTGGGGGGGTGTTAGAAAGAGTGAAGAAAAAAGGTATAAAAAGAAAGCGAGGATGAAAAAGGCTGTTGATGAAAAAAAAAAAAAAAAAGAGAGACGATGTCAGACTCAAAATAAAATTGAAAAAAAAGAATCGGAGGCTGGGAAAGGGGGCGCGGAGCAGAGTATTCCTGACACGCGCTGCCCCCCCCGGAGCATCTGACGCTGCGGTTCCAGCTTGTTGAGTGACCGTCAAGGACAATTTCATCTCTTCCTAACATTTCCCCCTGCTTTTTTTTGTTTTTTTTTTTGTTTTTTTTACTTTTCCGCCGCAGCCCGCACGCATTAAACAAGCCATTTGTATCATTATCAAACTGTTTATCTGTGCATCAGTCACCCCGATCGCGTTTTCCCCTTCCTTATTATCTTTAACTCCACCGCTCCAAACAGATTTCTCTCCGTGTATTTATCTTTTGCTTCTGTGACCGGGGACATCAACATTTTTTGTTGGGCTTGCGTTGGCATTCCCTTAAGTACACAACAGAGAGAGACGCAATTCCCATTCCTCCCCCCAAACCCATGTAAACACAACAACTGGGCGGAATACGGGATGTTATAAGCCTCTCCCCCCCTCCAGCTAACAACAATCAAATGTTTGTTTAAAGGCGAAGGGGGAAAAATGACGAGGATGACGAGGCTGCCCGGTTCAAATTGTCTGCAGGATAATTCGAAACACACCGAATTGAAAAGGAAAAAATGTTAACAAGGAAGGAGGAAAACCCTCGTTCTGGGGCCCTGGCGCTCCGACTCTCGCTTGTTGGGAGTGTTTATCCGGGTGGGCTAAACATGGAAATCAGATACTCTTCTTTCCCCCCACTCTCTCTCTCTTATCCCTGACCTATCAGGGGAAGCGGAGCTGCTGAGCTGCGCTGTTTACCCGTTTGGCGCGTCGCTGCCCGGTAATAGTACAAGCTTAGAGGACAAACAAAATGGCGGGGGGGGGGGGGGGGGGGGGGGGGGGAGCGGATCGCCTTGCTTCTGCGGCCGCCGGGAAACCGCCGCTGTTTACTCAGCACAAAGTGCGCGGCGGCTGCGGTGCTCCCAAGGAACTGTGGGATGGGTGAATTATTTCTGGGTGTATCCAGTGTTGCAGCAGGATGGGGCTCTGTTGGTCTGAGAGACTAACGGGGACGGTGGGATAGGAGCATCTGCGTCTGTTTGACCTTTTCGTCGTAAAAAAAAAAAAAAAACACGCAATTAACAGAGGATATCGAAATTCATAGCTGGGTTCCTGCAGGGTGAACGCTCCCCCCCCCCCCCACCCACCAGCCAGCCAGCCAGCCAGCCAGCCAGCCAACGGGCAGAACGGCGGAGCGGGACGGGAGTATTATATTTTGTCCTGCCTTCACGAAAATAAACACACACATAACCACTGATTGCAGCTCATTGAGAGTAGGTCCTCTATTATGCAAAACCTCAAAGCGCGGCCTGCTGATTACGGGGACAGCAATCCCTGCATCCACGCTGGCAGCGTAACAAAGAGAGGCGCTGCCTTCGCATGTGGCCAAGGGTGGCTCGCGTTACCAATTGTGCTGACCAATTAAGACGGGACATAAAAGCCCTGTTTAAAAACGAGTTTCTGCACGGCTCGTCTGTGCGTAGGCGTGTGTGTGTGTGTGTGTGTGTGTTTGTGTGGTCTGATTAATTACCCCTGATGCAGTCTTTTTGGGGTTGTTTCATCTGTTCTTATCTCCGTGCTGAATGATAATGAGGCAGTGTGGGCCTATCAATCAGGCCGACCGCCATCTCATAGAGGAGGATTCTGATTGGCTGGGTTGAAAGGGGTGAGAGAGAGAGACACACACAGAGAGAGAGAGAGAGAGAGAGAGAGAGAGAGAGAGAGAGTTTGGAGTGACCCTGTACTCTACTAGTCACAGCGAAAGACGAAAATTTGTATTCACAAACACAAGATGTTCACTAACATGCTCACACATACAGATACAAAGCCCACTCCCCCACACACATATACACCCACATCTCAAATAATAATTGGATTCTCCCTCATGGTCAACGCGACCGCAAAGCCCCAGGCGAACAATGGCGGCCCGGGCCCAGGGTCGAGGAGCGGCTGAATACGTACCTGGCTTCAACAGACCTATATATCTTCCATACATGCTGCGGGAACACATGTACTGAGGACACTCTCAACCATCAGGAGGTCATCTTTACTTTATCCTGTGTTCCATCAGCGCTAGTTCCCTATTTGTTCCTTTCCTCCCAAGTACATGTTCTCATTATTCACTTTGCCACGGGGATGTGTATACGTGTCTCCACTGTAAAATATAAAAGGGAGACCTGGGCCGCCTGCCAAGGACGCATACAGACAATGAGCTCGAGCTAAATGTTTGGGACAAACTTAAAGACGGGGGATAGGAGGAGAGGAATCGGCTTCGGCGGGTTCATAAAGGGTAGCCGTAGCCCGGAGGAGAGGGAAACCGGCTTAGGAGCGGGAGAAGGTCACAGGTTTAAATTCCCACAAGAGCTGAGGGGGAGAAATGTGGGTGGGAGGAAGAAAATGGGTAACGCTCTCCTCTAGCTCCGTTAGCTGCTGCCAAAGTGCCCTTTAGCAAGGCACTGACCCCTGACTGCTCAGTGGGAAGCAACTGAAGACGGAAATAGCGCCGGGCAGGTCCCAGGTAGGAGAGTGTCAACATGGGCAACGATTCCCCTGCCGGTGTGAACGAAAAAAGTGTGTTGTCAGCGGAAAGAAATTAACTTTTCAGAGGGCTTTTTGCCACCTTGATCTGATTTTTACTCCCGTTTTGGACCTTTTCGCGGCAACTTTGTGAAACTATGAAGCGGTACATTTGGATTACATATTGGCAAGTAAACAATCTGTGCAACTAACATTTGTTTTTATGTTCTTTCTCACTGCTGGAAACTGGCGGCAGGCCTTGCAGAAGAGAATGGAGCCGTTTTCCCCTCTCTGTCCCCCCACCAGTCCATCTTCCACCCCTCCATTGTTGAGTTTTTTTACCATATTGGTTGTTTTATTTTTTATGGCGCAGTGGTTTGTGTGGGTTAGGGTTAGGGTCGGCATGTTCTTCTGCTGCTGGCTGTCTGGTGCCAACATTTTCTACTGCTCCAGGCTGCTATTCGGTTGTTTTCTAATAAAAAAAAAACGCTCCATTTTCTCACCCAGAAAGCACTGCTCAGAAACGCCTGTCATACAGCCTCCCATGAATCACCTACAGTGGCCCACAGGGGACAGCAGCCACATTGAATATTTAACAACTCAACAAAAAAATGTGAGCAGGATAAAATGCAAAAAAGGGTACATCTAGTAATTGGAGTTTTGTGCCCCCTTGCTTTTAAATTCACAGCCATTTTTTTGAACATTCAAGGACATTTATTCCCGCCTCAAGCCCTTGTTAATTTCTGACTCTCGGTTGTCAGTCAACTTCCCAGGTCGCACGCTCTTAAAAGGGTCCGTGTCACGAACAGTGTGTTGACCCAATCTCGACACATGAAAATGACACATGCTCTTGAAAAGTGCGCGAGGAGGCCGCGCCAACAGGAAAAGCCCGGTAAGCAATCCTTCAAAGATCAGGCGTTGTGCGGGGCTGCGATATCCCTTTTCAATCAGATTGACATTCTAAATCCTCGCAGTCGGTGGGTGGCGCGATATCCTTCACTTTATAAGATCAGAGCGTATCGGCATAACTCGTTTCACCTCAGCTGTCACTATGCAAGTCAGATTACCTGAGCTTTGATTTCCTCCTCACAGGCGGCCTCTCTCGGCTCTCCTCTTCCCGTCTTGCTCTTTGAAAGTTCTTATCAGAAATCAGATGCCTGATCACACATGATGCAGCTGCTGCCGGTGGTCCTTAAGTGCTGAATCGGGGTGCATGAGAGTGTAATTATGTGTGTGTGTGTGTGTGTGTGTGTGTGTGTGTTCAAGGATCGCTCTAACATCAGGCCGCGTCATAAAAACCAACCGCTCCCTTATCTCAGCCACAGCTACTGAATAAAACCCACTGATTGTTTAACCTCAATGATTTCGCTTTACCCCTTGAGCCAATGGGAGTTCAGGTGATGAACAAGGCCAAATACTCTGTGTAACAGTAAGATGTATTGATCCTGATCTCCCTCTCCACCTGGACTTACACTACAACTGCAACAATATATTTGAGGATTAATGTTTTTTCCTAACCCAATGGCCTTTGGGTTAGCTGCTGAGAGGGGAATTGTCTTCATTAAGATGCCATGAACTCCGGTACCAACTCAGGTGGGAAACACCTGATTTGGCTGGAGGAATGACGTTTTTTTCCCCCCTCTCCTTATACTATACCTGATTTTTTGTACCATTTATTTAAGGTGGTAGCCCAAAGGTTAGAGGATAGTCACAGGAAGGTTGCTGGTTTGAGGTTTTGGAGGACCAGCTGGGAAGATCTTGGTAGGGAAAGTGAATAAGTGGCAATCTCCTCCATTCTGCCCTAAAGACCCCATGAAATGACATCTTTACTTCCTTGATTTGGTGCATTTCCTGTTGAAACAGGATGTTGGGGCGGGACATAATGCAGTGAGGGATCATTCAAAAGTCTAAACCAATGGAATATATGAGTCAGGGGGAGTAAAGGAATCTTATTTGACGGGAGGGGTGCGGAGGGGCGGGACTGTTCAAAAATCTGATGGTTTTATTGGTTAGAAATTTATATTTATGCCTACTAGTGCAGCATGAGGTCACCATGAGAGATGCTCTATTTTCCAGAAAGTAAAAGTAATGGGAGTTTGGGGGTCTTTAAAGAGAGAGAATTAAATTTTTAGTGTCCCATCATAAATGCTGTTTCAGAGGCTTTTCCACCCTGACAGTAAATCTAATTCTGAGAGCAAACCCTTGTCATTTCTTTGGGAATGAAAATGGTCAAATTTTAAGATATTGTATAATGGCACAGTATAGGCAGCTTCAGTCAGAAAACATCAGCATCCGTGTCGGCCTTCAAAAGACCCATCTAAGTCAAACCCTGGAAGACTGTGGCGGTGCTGGGCCGCTCCCAGGTGTGAAACTGTGCGAATGTGAAGCAGGACGTTGCTGAAAAAGAGCATGCATGATCAGCAAACTCGTCCCAGCATAAATAAAGGTTGAACTACTTAATATAACCTGAGCTATTATTTCCCGCGTTCCTCTGAGACCAATTCATCCCATCCTGAAGTTTGTACTGTGCGCTTATGTAATCTGACCAGCCAACCTTCATCAGCTCTCAAAACGACAAAGATCTTTTATGAATACGTGGTCCCTGGTGCTGGAACTAGGCACACATTAAAATGAAATTGCGTTAAAGCCGACGTTTTAAAGTGTATCTGTACTTTTGTTTTGAGCAGTTTGCAGCGCAGCATCCCCACAGCGGTCACGGGTAAAGGGCACTTTAGCCGGGGTGTGAAAAACAAGCCGTCCTCTCTCTAGTTCACAACCTGGAATACAGCGTCCTGTTGGTGTCCCGGACCAAAACCAGCGACCTTCACTTTCGTTATTCATCGACCTCTCTACCTGCGGGAATACTGAACCTTTACATGTATAGAACCGCCGCCGCTGCCATTTTCACCTCGCCGGACTGAATCTGTCTCGCCGGACTCCTGAATCCATCCGTGACGAATTCATCGGTGGTCAGAGTACGGTTCCTTATTCAGCGTTATACGATCGGCCCACGGGAGGAGCCGTCCTCTCTGATGTCAGCGCACGGGACACGCGAGAAATGAATTTCCACGGTACAGAAAAAGACTGTTGTGGCAGCGAATCCACACCCTGATCTCAGGAGATTCTTGAGATTTACCGTAAGCCGCCTGCGTGGCGTCTATTTCACGACACCTTATATCCACGGAGATAACCCATCCTTGTGTTCACATGGAGACTGGATAGCCATGACTAAGCACCTACGGGCTTAGAGAAACATCCATAATTGAGTCAATGTGCTCTTTCCTCAAAGCCACAATCAGATTTTAATGCAGTGTTTTGTTCGTTTGCCACCGATTCGTCTCTCGCTGCGGCGTTAACAAGCGATCCGGGTGTTTTTCCTGCGATGTAAACACTGACTAACACAAATGATTGTATTTTGTGGTTTGCTACTTGTTTGCAAATGCAGTCAAATGAGGGCCGGCGACATAGCTTCAGACTGAGTCACGCTCAACACAGAGTTATTAGTTACCGGCTTGGCAGCTTAATGCGATACCTACTTGCTTGAACTTGTTACCTCCAAGGACAAAGCAGAGAGGAGTTTGGTGGAAAGAAAAACTTTAATTAAAGTTCCATTAGATACAGTGGGGTTGGTAGACAAGAGCAATATTTTCCATGCACGTGGTTAAAAGGCTGTAACAAATGTGCGGGGGGGGAGGTGCAATTAAAATACCACTCAGAGGGTTTAATTGGCTGTAATTACTGTTGTGTGTCATGAGGTCAGTGAGGAAAGATCTTGTCAGGAGCAGAAAGTTTCAGTTCCTCACAGGTCTTTTGTTATAAAGTGTGGCTTAAATCGTAAAAGTACAAAGTGAGATGGGATGCAGATAGGAGAAGGCATAAATAGAGTGTGTCAATGTGTGTGGGGAGAGAGAGAGAGAGAGAGAGAGAGAGAGAGAGAGAGAGAGAGAGAGAGAGAGAGAGAGAGAGAGAGAGGAATGTGTTTATGCATTCTTGTGCCTGTGTGTGCGCACATATGTGTGTGTGTGTGTGTGTGTAGATGTGAATCAGGACACTTCCATGTGTGTATAATATATCGGCTTGCTGATATATAGGGCCGATACTGGCTCTCAATATAAAGCCAGTTAGTGTCCTCCACCTCCGATATAAAGGATGTGATGTAGTTTGATTGATTACATATTTATCGTAGAATTGATAAATACTACTCTGGTTACCGGGATTGATTCCGATGCAACATTTTGATCAGATTCCACATGCAGGAATATATTTCTTCTTCTTCTCATTGTGATCATCATCCTGGGTTTCAGTGGAGAGTTGTTTCAGAGGCAAAAAAAGGAAATTCTAGGGGAAACCGCTGAATACTTGTAAAGTTTTGGAAGTTTTATACATGAAAATGGTCAAATTTAAAAAGGGATGAAACCCTAAACTCACCTTTTTCAGCTGTTAATCAATGTTCAGGGTAATTTTATGATGAAACACATCCATCCTTGTTGTAATCTTGACAATACATCGCATAATGTTGTCTTCCTGGGTTTTATGTGCAAATCTCGGCTTTTTGACACCAACTAGCAGCGTAAAAAATATTCTCGAAATGATGCTGTGTTAGTGGGTGTTCCACATTCATCCGTCATCAAGTTACCACCCCTAACTCCAAAGGCCAGCCCCCCGCCACACACACACACACACACACACACCCCTCAAGTGGGGCGTGACTCCACCCTGCCAATCACCCCCTGTCCCCTCCATATCGCCACCCACAACTTTGTACTCGAGACAGGCATTTTCTGTCTGTTTCATCATCCTTTAAAGATTAAAAAAGAAGAAGAAGAAGTTGAATACCAGCACAAAATATCAACCCTCTTATCCACCTAGAGCTCCACCTCCTTCTGTCTCGGCGTCACGACCAGCCAGCATCGCGCCTTGTGGGAGAGAGAGAGAGAGAGAGAGAGAGAGAGAGAGAGAGCTTGCAGCCAGGAGGGAGCGGCGAGGTGGAGAGGAGCCTCCTTGCAGGTATAATCCATCTTTTGTGGCGAGGCTCCGTCCCTCCCTTGGGCTCTCCCTCGTGTCGGCACATTACCGCCGGCAACGCTCCAGTCAAACACCTGCTGACGAGCGACGGGAGCGGACGGACGCAACCAAAAAAAACCAAAAAAAAAAACATTTAAAAACACAAGCGCCCATCCACATCCACACCCACACCCACACCCGTCCCAAAATGCGACACACTTTCTGTGTAATCAATCAACTTCTTCTCTCCCTCCCTCTCGTCTCTATAACTAACCGTTTCCAGGCAAAAAAAAAAAAAATAAAACATAGAGGGAAAATTTCATGGTCGGTGGCAGCGATGTGAAAATGTCACTCCATGGGCTATAAATAAAGAGGTATGGGTTTGACTTGGGAGACATTTTTCACTTGGATTTGTTTTGCTGTTTCCCACTGCATTCTTAGCGGAGGCTCTTTCCTGATGTACGGTTTTTTGGACGCACTGTCTATAATCGCTCAGAAGTGCTGTGTATACATCGAAAAAAAGATACACACACTCAGTAAAACTTTCTCTCTCTTCGCTCTCACTCTTTAACGCCCCCATCCACCTCACACACACACACACACACACTTGTAGCCCGCACCTCCCCAGTCTGCTTCAATTTGTCTTTCACTCTCTGAGGCTATATACTGTGCTTTCAATCATACCCTCAATCAATACACGTTTTGACACCCTAATAAAACAAAACAGGCCACTCTGGCGCCGTTCCTTCCCTCTGAAGAAGTTCAAATGTTTAGGTGAGGATTATATATTGCCCTGTGACAGTAGGAGGGCGAGGCTTTTAAAAAAAAAACAAGCTCTTTATGTAAACTTATAAATTCTCACTCGGGACGTTGTGGGATATTTGCGCCGCGGCTCTCCAACACAAAGGGCCCCGGTGATGTCATATCCTCTGGAGAGTCTTCATACAAAAGAAGCGTCACGGGGTCCACATTCCCGCCAGATGATCGTTTGTCACGACCGTGTGTGTGTGTGTGTGTGTGTGTGTGTGTAAAGACTGTCAGTGTGTGAGCAGACTGTGGCAAAGGCGTTCAAAGGCGTTTGTTACCGGGGCCAAAGGCATGTCGGGTCTGGATTCAGGCTGTTTGAAGAGCTTTGTGTGGATCCTCGCGATGCCATTACAGCATGTTTTAATGTCAGATGTAAACTTGAAGCAAATAGAGAAAGACACAGAGGGCGTGGCTTACAGATAATAGAGAAACATGCTCCTATTTGTACACCAAGCAGCTGGGAAGCATTGGACTTAAGCGTATGTGTGAGTAATATAAATTCCTCGCTCTGAGTGTGTCCTTGTCAGTCACTCCACAATAATCAGGCGTGGCAGTAATATCCCACTAGATATGAATCGGAAATTATCAGCAATAGACTATTCCATACCGCTTTTGTTATGGCTGTCATTTCATGCCAATGTGGCGGAATTGAATTTCTAAACGCCATATCATCGTGTTTCACGCGCCGGCCCCAGTACTTTAGTTACTTTATCGTGTTTATCAGGCCTTTTCCCGTCTGCCCCGTTTGATCCCAGCTGCGACCCAGACACTGACGATACCAATTAGCCCGTGTGGCATTCCCTCAGAAGCACTTTGATCCACCGGCCAACATTGTTCCAACGCTGGCCCTCCCTAATGTCGGCGGGATTGGACAGGCAACTGGCAGATGCCTTGACTGGCTAGCATCAGACTAACAGGAAGTCTGGGAGGAATAGGCCACATCACACGCCAAATGGTCCTGTGTGTGTGTGTGTGTGTGTGTGTGTAAGTGTGTGAGTGAGTGAGTGAAATACACGCTCACGCATAGAGAAGCCTGAATATGGGAATGGGGATTAGGGCAATTTCTGAATTATGCAAATACACTGAACTGAACGGACAAATGCTGAACAGAAATGGAAATGTCAGTATTTTTGTAGCTGTAAATGTTTTACTATCATTATGAGAACGTACCTAAAAAGCACAAATCAACACTGGGAAATAGTAGTTAAAGTGTTCAGAAGTCCATCCATCCATCCAACATCTATCTCACCTCCATCTAATCACTTCCTCCATCTTTCCTCTGCATGGATTCATCCCTCCTTCCAATCCGGCGATCCATCATTAGCTAATGTCCACTCCCAGGTCTGTCTCATCCCTTCCCAGATGTGCCTGGTTTTACGGGGAGTCCACAGTGATTACAATCAAATATGCACGGTCCTTCTGGCTGGAGGCCCGCGCTCGTAACCTTCGCCCGTAACCTCCAAATGACGGCCCTTAAACTAGACCGTAAACTCTGCAATATCGCCTGTTGGTATAACGCTGGCAAAGCCGAACTAATTACATACACGTATACACGCATAAAAAAACACTCGGTGCTGGTCAGTGGTTAAGGAGATGCAGGAGAAAATACATAAGTAAGAGCTTCGTCCAGTTCTAACTTGTAATTACACGGAGGGGAAAAATGTGACGGGGGCCATCTTGACTTGGACAGACTGTGTCGAGCGGCTGAGAGCTGGTGACATGCTACAAATCCCATGGTCTAAAAACACAGCTCTTTAGACTCCCACTGGGAGTATTCATGGACATATCGCCTTTCATGACACTTTTAAAACGGAGGGATACAGATGTCTGGCTGGCAGAAGTGAGCGAGGAGTCAGCGAGGAGGGCGGATCTGGTCGGATTCTTTCTTTGTACCTCTGACTTGTAGCAAGGAATCCAGTCTTATTGAAACTCCCTGAGGATTCAATAGTTTTCATATTGTTCTACCAGAACTTCCATCTGTCTGAAACGCAGAGGTGTGACCGCAAGTCTCAAGTCAAGTCTCAAGTCAAGTCTCAAGTCTAAATGTAGAGCAGCAAGTCAGAACAAATCAAGAGTCCAGTATCAATTTAATATCTTAAAGAAAACTAAATATCTAGGACTTTTCAATGCAATATGGTTTTAATAGGATAAAAACTTGGTAAGAGCATCATGAGTTTGATTTCTATAATCAGTTTCAACTTCAATAAATTCAATTATTCCATACAAATTCAGAAAACAGAATTTAATTTCAGTCGTCTGCTGGAACAAATCTCATCACTTTCAATCTAAGTCATTTACACAAACACAAGATCTCAAGTCAAGACTTTAGAAACCTTTTCAAGTCATCAAAGTACAAGTCAGAGTCGAGTCCCAAGTCACCAGAACCCAAGTCAAGTCAAGTCTCAAGTCTTCTCTTCATGCATCAAGTCAAGTCTCAAGCAAATAAAATTGTGATGTCATGTAAAACGCCATTCAACTGCACGCAATGGATTTAGGAAGTTTTACATTCATAGTAATTCTCATGGGAACGCAATAAAACAGAGGAAAACAAACCCAAACATCCTTTTCCATCCTATGGAATCAAAGTAAAAGTCCATAATAATGAAAAAAAAAAAAAAAAAAAGGGGGAATGACGAGATTAACTTGTGTCAGGAGAGACGGGAGGCATGATGGAAGAAGAGAAGAAGAAAAGAGGGTATTCATAAATCACAGTGGGTGGGTGTGTGTCAGGAGGGTCCACCCCCCCCCCAGCCCCACCCCACCCCCTCCCCCACCCCTCCTCCACCGCCACCCCTCCTCTTCCCTGATATTACTTTAATTGAAGTCGTTTAATAATTCCCAAACTATTTTGCCCTGAGCGTGTGCTACCCATAAATCCCCGGCTCTGTACACACGCTTAAGCTACACTTAACATTCCTCCATGCTACTTAATCTTTCATCTTCCCATCCATCCCTCTCTGCCCCCCCCCCCTCCCCCCCCACCCTCCCTCCATCACCTTCCCTGTCTCTGTCTGTCTCTCCTCCCTCTTTTATCCCTCGATCCCCTTTCAATCCATCCATTTCCCCCCCTTCTCTCTCTCTCTCTCTCTCTCTCTGTCTGTTTCCCACCCTGTCTGTCTGCTCCCTCTTATTTATTTTTTTCTCTAATTATGAGTCTTGTCAACCTGTCCTCAATCTGTTTGTCTGTCTCTGTCTTCTCGGGTCCTCATCTCTCTCACTCTGATGAAGCACATGCCAGGTAGAGTTATGCTGTGGATTTTTTTTTTTTTTTCTCTCCCCCCCCCAGGTCGTTTGCTTTACCCTCGGTGAGGTAAAAAAAAAAATGCAGTTTGCACCCTCGCACGGCGCTGTTTGTGTTTACCTTCAAGCCTGTGTGTGAGTGTGTGTTGAGAGTTCCTTGGCCCTGAAGTAGGAGTCTGTATATCTGTGTGCTTCCGTTTGTGTGTGTGTGTGTGTGTGTGTGTGTGTGTGTGTGTGGGCGTTAAATGTGCACATAGGTGGAGGCCAACGATTCCCTGGCCTTTCTCCCTCTCCCCAAACCACAACCAGACGGCAGCCTTGTTGCAGTTAATGGCACGAGCAGCCTGCCTGCCTTTCCACTGTAATTTTCCACATGGACCCATGCTCACACACACACACACACACACACACACACACACACATGCAGGGAGTAAGCCTGTGCACCAGCAGATGCAGACAGACAAATGACAAACATGCGCATATACACAGACAGAGAGAGAGAAATACATCCACACACACACCAACACAGAAACACTAACTCTTGCTTCATACCCTCCTCACACTGTGCGCACACACACACACACACACTTGCACACACATGCAGGCATGCATACAAGTGCACGCAATCACATCCACTCAAACGCAGACACAGATACACACACTCGCTTTCCCCACTCCACACACACACACACACACACACACATACAGCACACGAATGCAGGTATGCATACAATAACATACTCAAGCACACACACAATACACACACACACCCTCTCCACTCCACACACACTTTCACACACGACTGCAAGCATGCAATCACACAGTCTTTCTCAAACGTAGACAAGCACACACATTCCCCACTGCACTTCACACTACAAACCCACTACCTGTGTCTGTGTGTGTGTGTGTGTGTATAGGAGGTGGGGGTCCTGTTGACGTGGGGAATGTCAGCTCAATTAAGGAAGCCAGTCGGAGCAGCGGCACCCCCGGCCCCGGCACACGTCGCCTCTGAAGGAACGCCGCGCCGCTTTTTGATCAGCCCGCGCCGACGTGACCCAGCCTGCACACATACATGCATGCATACATTTCATCACACAGACTCCCATTAGAGGAGCGCGCCTCGGGCCCCCAGCGCTGCCTAATGGGCAATTAGGCTCAGGGGTGGAGAGCCGAAATGACTCGCTAAGGCAGGGATAATCCCGGTGTGTTCGGTTCAGGAACGGGTTAGCGTGTAACGTGTGTGTTTGAATATTTTGATTCATGTTTGATGTTTGTACTGCCACAGCATATGTGTGTGTGTGTGTGTGTTTTAGCATATCCGAGAGGGGCCATTAGCAGCCTTACCTTGGTTTTACACATCATACATCAAAGCCCTGTGGATGTGCCTATACCTCCACCTTAACAAGTGTTTATCCCTTTGACATTACTATCACTATCAGCGTTGTTACAGTTAAACAAGGCTCGCACTCTTCGTTCTCTCACTATCTCTTTTCAGCAGGGAGATACAAGGTTAGCAGGGTGACGTAATAGTTTGAGTAACATAATTAAATAACTATGTAACACACACTGCAAAAAGCGTCCGTCTTAAGAAGTCATTTAGTCTCATATTCAGCCTTCAAGTCTTATTTTTCTAAAAACAAGAGTTGCCAATGAGGTGAGATAACGCCACTTGTTTCCAATGCAGCTTCACGTGTTTCAGGAATGTTCTAGAAATGAGTGTCAGTATCTTGAAACAAGTCAGAATAAGGCACAAGTAGATTTGCATTGGAAACAAGTTGATTTGTACTGGAAACAAGTTAAATTATCTACCCCCATTTGCAGATTTTTTTCCACTTGTTTTGAGAAAATTATGATTTTAGGACTCACTAATCGACTAAATGACTTGTTAAGATGGGGATTTTTTGCAGTGCAGACTGCTTTGTAAACATGGTTAGAAACAGTTCAGGGTCATGAGAAAGAAAGACAATAACAGACACAAGAGAATCATCATCATAAAGGGGCACAAGAACAGGAGAAGTAATGTTTCAAAAGTATGTATAGTATATATAAAATAAAACATATTCAAAAGCAGCAGAAAAAGCCCTCGAGGGAATTATTATTTCGGAGACGGGCTGTGGTCCAACATGTCCAACGTGACCTTTCCTCCGTGCAACAGCCATGTTTCCTGTCAAAGTGTCCCCGACCCCCTACTTGTCCACTAACTACGGGCGTGCCACTATTGTCTCTGTCATCCATGAAAGTGGCCACTGAGCGGATTTGCTAACAAGATCCACATTGTCTTTAATAAGCTATAGCCTTTTCAAGTAAGCCCGGCGCAGAGGCAGAAAACCGGCATCCTGTTAAGGCTTTAGGAGAGTCAGTTTGAGTTAAAGTGACAGCAACCACAAAAAGACATGAAGGAAATGGAAGGAATCTGAATAAAGTCACTTTTCTGAATATAATTCAGCACTGAGAAGCGACGAAAGATGCTCTGATGTTGTAACAGTTATCGCTTTCTTTCTTTTATTAGGATCACTTTCAGGATCTGTGTCCTAGTCTTCCAACAGTTCCAGACAGTTTAAACTGGAATTGTCATTTTAGTACTTTTTTTTTACTCTTCTACTTTTGGCTAGTTTGCAATATCCCAGCTCTCTGCAGGCTGAAGAACTGACAGAAAAGCTGAGTGCACACAGAAAAAAAATATATATATTGATTTGAAATTTGAACCCAATTTGTGCAGGAACTGATCTTTGCGCTGCAAACTAAACATCACTTTGGTTTAAAATCAGCCTTTTTCTGTTCTTGTGATAAACCAGCAGAGGAGCTTTGAGCCCATCGATAATCCATAGTTTTGGGTTTTTTTGAGTGGGGAGTCTAGACTCAAGTGAGTTAACTTTGAAACTTCTTATCAAGAAATGTCTCATTGCTAATCTAGTCATGGCAGCATGGTGCTAATTCCCATGAAATCAGGATAAATCTGAGGTTCATGCTTCCTTGTTGCTCAGTGGGAAAAACCGCATATCATCTGTTCAAATGTGTGACTCATTCCTGCCCTTTTTTATTATATATTTTTGGCGGTTTTGGCAAACAGGATTTTCTTCTTTAAAGAGAACAAAGGACCCCAACTACAAATTTGAACAAGAAATAAAAGCAAGAATGTGCAATCATGCCACAAACTCGACCATATATACAGTACAAAGATATATGGCCCAGGTTTGTGTGTGTGTGTGTGTGTGTGTGTGTGTGTGTGTGTGTGCCACATGTGAGTGGATACGACAGCAGTTACTGTTGTCTCATATACTGCTGCTGCAGTGACGGCCTCAGTGTGCAAACAAGACCTTTAGCCCACACACTGACCTAACTAACCAAAACCCTACTTCCCCCTTGTTCCAAAATAGACACTATAAATAGAGACTGTGTCTGTCTTGTTTCGGAAAAAATAAAAATAAAAAAAAATGGGACCACACCTATTCCTTTCTCCTCCTTCTAGAAATGTAACAAGGAGAGAAATAGTTGACTCACTTTGGAGGAATGAGGGGAGGGAGGAGGGAGGGAGGATGGAAGAACTGATGCGAAGGGTAATGGAGTCAAAATGCAACAACAGGCAGGGTGCAAATTAACAAAGAACGCTGCATAATTGTAAACGTGGTGGGTTTTGTGCGCTCCGCCGGCCAAGTCCTGTTCAGTTCTAAAAATATACCGGTCTGGTGGAATAAGTGAACGTGGCTGCAGAACTTTGATATTGGCCAGCCACTTTGTGCCAAGAAAGAACGGGAGAAAAGGCAAGGGAAACAAAAGAGACAAAAAAAGAAAAGAAACTCTTACTGTGAAATCCGGCTGCCTTGTAGTCGATGATTACGTCTGTCCATCTCGGGCCTAAGAGTGTGGTGTTGCTGACATCTGTAGAAAAAGCTTCACCTCGGCCCCTTACTGTGAGGAAAAGCTCCAGGGCTTCGAGTGCCATTCAGCTTAAATGTACGGTGCGTGCATTAGGCCATCACCTATGGGGAAAAGTGTCAACAATTGATGAATAAGTCACAGCACTCCTACTTGTAGCCCTTCCTCTACACCTCTGCGTGGAATAGTGCATTATGGGCACCTCTCGCTCCGCGGCTCTCACACCTTGAACTAAGTACCCCGCCGCCATTATTCTCTCAAGTACGAAAGATGAAAAGAAAAAGAAAAGTGGACACGGGAGCGGGGAGGTGCTGCGAGCCGCGCTGAAGTATTCATCCGTTCGGAAGTGGAGGGAAAATGGTTTCTCTATCCAACACCTGCTCCCGCCACTCTTTGTCCTCCGTATTTTTCACACTTTTTGCTTTTACAGAAAGTATTCCATTAAAGTCCTCCTGTAAGTATTTTGGTCTCTTTCACTGTCCATCCACCATCCCCCCCCACCCCACCCCCAATTCCCCTCTTTCTCCTGCTCCAGCCCTATCATTACACAGTTCCAGATATTGCCTGCAGAGTGGTTTAGCAGCACTGGGGGCTGCAGGGGGGGGGATTTGGGGAATGGGCGTCCTGTGTCAGCATTGTAATAATCTCTGATTCCTGTGGGCACTCGGCCACCGATACTCAGGTGGAGTCACTCCCCCTCGCTCAGAGAGACAGAATTCGTGCCCCTTCATTTAAACCAGACCGATTATTATGTGGTGTAAAGATGTTCCAGATCAGATCTCTTTAATCACCAACAAAGATACGGGGATTGTGAATTTTGGTGCAAAAACGAATTTGACTGTATCTCTGCCCAGTGGTGGGAAAAGTACTCAAATCCTTTACTTAAGTAAAAGTGGCAAAACCATAATGGAAAAATACTTCATTAAAGGTAAAAGTCCTCCATTCAAAATTTTACTTAAGTAAAAGTATAGAAGTATTAGCAGCAAAATGTATCTAACTAATATGTAACTTAAGTATCAAAAGTACTCATTCTGAAGATCGGTCCCTTTCAGAGTGTTAAATTATTGAAGCATTAACCTGTAAGAAGTATTTTGATGTTGTCGGTCTAACTGCTCCATATACTGTTGGGGAGTCTAAACTCTAATCATCATACTGTATGAGCTTATCGTATGTTTTGCATGTAAAACCTTATTCTGCAAAGTAACTAGTAACTACAGCTGTCAGATAAATGTAGTGGAGTAAAATGTACAATATTTCCCTCTGAGATGTAGTGGAGTGAAAGCAGAAGGTCTCACAAAATGGAAATACTCAAGTAAAGTGCCAGTACCTCAAAACTGCACTTAAGTACAGTAAATGTACATAGTTACTTTCCACCTCAGGATTTCACGTTAAAGCTGCACCAGGCAACTTCACAAGTTGGCGGCCCCAAATGGCAGCGAGGGGTAACTGTAATTTGAACTTCAATACCCAGAAATCCTGTAAGGTGAGGTCAGTGAACTGCTCACAGCTCGCTCATGTTTCCCGACCCGGCCGGTCTGTGATGCTTTACACCGAAGGAAACCAAAAGAGACGAGAGAGGAGAAGATCTAACGCTGGTGAGTCCAGCTTTCTCTGCTGCTGGTTAGGAGACAGTTTGTGTGTTTGTAGGTTTTCATTCGTCTCTTCCTCTGGGTGGGGAAGTGACCGCACGCGACACCAGAATTTCATTTTGCCGATTAGGGTGAATTTTACAGCGTCTCAATTAGCGGGGATGAGACGCTCTTCTCTATTCCAGCCCCTCTTTGTGATTTAGGCTGATAAGACGCGGGCGTATTTCCATATTAAAACCTTGCCTGGCGCAATTTGAAGTTCAAAGGGACAGCGCAAGGCGTACTGTGGATAGAAGATTATAAATATCAAAATCATATTACATTGTGTGCCTAAATCTGGCTGAGTGAAGGAGCGAGAAGGGAGAGAAACGAGGAGTGTGAGAGAGAGAAGAAATAACAAGAAAGGTCTCATAGGAGCAGCCACCCAAAACAGAGGAGAGAGAGAGAAGCGAATCAAAGAAAGAAATCCGAGAGCGAGAGAATTGCCCAAATGTACCCATTTCCTTATCTTGTAATCTATCTCAGCTTTTAAAGTGTTTTCCATTGTATCTCCTTCTCTCCGCACCTCCCTCTGCCGGCTGTCAGTCAGCGGCCGGCGCAGACAGTACGTGTCAGCAGACCGTTGAGAGCCAGGATCCTGTACTCCCTTGTTACAGATGGGGGGGAAAGATAAAGCATTAGCACCCCCCTCACACACACACACACACACACACACACACACACACACACACACCAACCCACCACCCCTCTCCAAACTCCCACCCTCCCTCTCTCGGTATTTTTGCATATGGCTGTGTTGTACTTTGCATGGGAAACAGAACTAGTAAGGGTGTGTGTGTGTGTGTGTGTGTGTGTGTGTGTGTGTGTGTGTGTGTGTGTACGTTTCAGGTTACAACTTTATTTGTGCAATAAAGGCAAGGCAAGGTTTCACAGTAAGTATTACGCCTTATTTGATCAGGACTAGTTGTTATGTGGAACTCATGTAATTAATGAATTACCTCCCAACCTTTGCATTTGCATTGGAATTGCAATGAAATTTGCTGAAATCACCTGTATGTAAACTGTATGTAATGTAACGTATTCGTCAAGATTTCATAATTTGTCACTTCCCGATTCAGTAAAGCAAAACTTAAAGCAAAACTTGAAGCGTTCAAACCCTTCCTCCGCTGAGTCATGACAGAAGCAAGAGAGAAATCACACATCGAAGTAGATGAAGAAGAGGACAAAGTAATTGCACGCCAAAAACATCTGAAATTACTGAGAGTTTGATTGGCGGATGACTTTTATTATTACCAGGGGACTTCTGTCTCCATCAAAATACAGTAGGGAATTTGTGCTGCAATTTTTACTTTACAAATTACAAGAATGGCAGATTCAAACTCCACAGTTATTACAAATCACTGGACGTCCCCTAGGAGATATTAGTCCTGTGCGGATAGGCATTTTAAAACACCATTACATAAAAAATTCAAGACTGACGGGCACAACAAACAGTCACCACTGTCATGACAAATCATCGTCATCATCAACATCATCATCATGACATCATGATCAATAAACGTCTTTCTTCTCTCCCTACTAACATTTAAAAGGCAAGTGGCAAGACTGAACCGATGGCCAGAATGTAATGGTATTATCAGGCAGAGATGATGGCATTTTGCTTTATTTAAAACCCAAATGTGTGTGTGCATGCGTGTGTGTGTGTGTGTGTGTGTGTCTGTATCTGTGTATGTGGTCGTAGGAGGCAGGTATAAGCATGTGGGACAAGTGATTAACGTGAGTATTTTAACTCCAGGTTTGTGTCGAGCTCAAACTGTCCTTATATTTACATGCAGTGTGTGTGTGTGTGGGGGGGGGGGGGGGTGTATCCCTCCCTCTGCCCCTCCCTCCTTGCCCTCTTCCCCGCCCATCTATCCCCAACGTTCGCCCTGGCAGCTTGGGATCAAGAGGTCACGGGGTAGGAGGAGGGTGTTTCCCAGGCCGGGGGGTGGGTGGGTGGGGGCGTTGGGGCAACATGGCGTCTGCAGGCGTGGCCAACGGCGTCGCCTGATCGCCGTCCAGCTGAGAACAAGTCACGTGTGACCGCTTGTCCTGTTCTGACGCCCATACACACATACACAGACAATGATGTAGCTGAGATGTACAGTACATAGCTGTATGAAGCTGCAGGACATTAGGGAGGGGTTGGGCCAACTAAGCTGAATGTAAAATGCAGGTGAATGTGATTAAAGTGCAAAATATGTGCCGTGCACCTGCTATAATAATGTCTAATTTTTAGGGACAGTCACCCACTGGTCTCCCACTCACTCAGCACCGACAGAGACACAAAACATGAGACAAAATGAAACTTTAACGACGCCCGTGGGGAAACACCCATTCATTTTACCCAGACTGAACATACAGTGTAAACATAGTACAGATCAGATCAAATTCTTGTACAGGAATCTGTTTGGTGACTTACAACATGTATGATACGATACGATACGATACAATTTACTTTATTGTCCCTGTGGGGAAATTTGCCTTGGACTCACAGTGCTGCTGGTTTTCACACAACAAAAGAATACAAATCAGCAAAACAACATATTGCACAATCCCAAACAGAAGGCACAGCACTAAAATAATAAAACATGACATCCATCCATACATCAAGACATAGAAATACATACATTTACACATGTTGGTACATAAGACATACGTACATACATGCATACATACATACAAGAACTTCTTCTCCTATGCTGACGGCAATTATAATACCCATTACATGCATTCTAGTAATGCGATAATAGGGAAAACCCCAGTTTACATCATTCAGTCATAGTTGAAAAGAAAGAAATCAGACTGAGGGTATACATGCGCAGAATAATTCAAAAGATTGGGCAAAAACCTAACTGTGTTAATCGGGTTTCTCGTAATGCGATAACGTCCTTTATCCGATTAAGGAAATTGCACTATTCTGTTTTCATGACCACTTGAATAATCAGGGAATTGCCTTAGTCGGACTATGATTGGTTTATTAGTGTGCATGTAAACACGCTCATTCATTAGTGTAGCTGAGGAGGAGATTGGGGAGAGCTTGGGGAAAAAAAATGCACATGATAGTTCATAAAATGCCTGCAAATGGGACTAAGGGTGCAAGAACACCCATCGGAAAATACAGGATAGAAATCAGAAAAGAAGTGGAGTTTATTGTACCTCAGTTGAGTGTCACAGTTCTCACATGTGAAGGGTTTTTGATGAAATTGCCTCTGCAAAAAATGGCTTCCAACACTAAGTTCAAACGGACATAAAAGCCCCCTAAGTGAAAATTGTATTTTTACTCCACTGGTACTGAGTAGAACTTTTTAAAAATGTTTCTCCCACTGGGTATACTCACCTGTCAGCCTAATCACATTGAGGTATATTGGAAGGTGGGATCACGGTTTACCCACTGCGTTTATCCTGCATCTTTCCAGCATTAGCGAAGGTGGACAGCTCTTTCTTGAATGTTAGACAAGTAGAGCCAAATCAGTATATTTTAAAACAAAATCCTAATGTCCCGTTGCTTGTCACTCCTGACAGCTGAAATGACATCAAAGCTTGATAGCTGAAATGAGATCAAAGCTTGATTCTTCTCCAAGCTAATCCTCTTGGGTGGGGGGTGGGTGCAAAAGTGCAACAGTAGTTTAGCAATGGGACTCCTACAATGGCTGGATCCGCCATGTGTAATTTGTGGCCACAATATAACCCACCATCTAAACAAATGCTAGTACGATATTGCACGCAAACCTCATCCCTTCCAATAGCGGTTTTGTATCCCCAGCCTCGCCTCCGCCCTCGCATGCCAATATCTCATCCCCTCCACGACCGTGTCCAACCCGTTCCCAGACACTGCGCCAGTCTATCATCAATATTCAAGAAACGCCGTCCCTTATCTGATTGCTCCGCCGAAGCGCTTCGCTTCTTAAGCCCGTTACCGAGATCTTGAAGATGCACAGGACGATACAGGCAATCACGGAACAAGCGCTCCGCATGCAACATCACTTCAAGCGCTGATTACTTTCATTACAGCGGAGTAATTAGCACCTTAAGAGGAAAAGGTAGGTGCAGAGATCTGATCTCCAGGTGATTTTGAAGGGTGGGATGGTGTTCACCAGGGACAGAATAAATTAGACTTCTCACTGGGGAGCAAGTTCTTATCGGAGCTGATGTAGGCTACATGTAATAGCACTGCCAGAATAAAAATACACAATATAATACACAATATGAGGATCACTGCAAAAAATGGCAAGTGATTTTAACTTGTTTCCAGATCTATCAAGCTTATTTTGTGATATTTTTAGTCAAATTATCTCACTGCACTGGCAGATAGTCTTGAATAAATTTCACTTGATACATGCTAATATGACTTCTATCAAGAAATCAAGATTTTCTTCATTCAAAACAATGAAGAACAATGAAGAAAATCAACAATGAAGAAGTAAATGTCCTGAAACAAGTTACATTATCAAGTCAAATTTGTTGAAACCGGTAAAATTATCTGCCAGTGGAATAAGATGATTTCACAAAAAAAAAAAATCCTAAAATAAGCTTGATAACTCTGGATACAAGATAAAATAACTTAACAAGTTTGTCAGTTTTTGCAGTGAGTAAACACACAACAGGCCTACATACTTCTACACAGCTACAGTGTTCATGGAGTCTGAGCAACACGATCAACAAGTCGCTGGAAGTCCATTCATTTCCTCTAGAGCTGAAACTCGCCCGCTGTGTGGATGATGGTCAACAAGCCACCGCTGGTCTCAAAATACAGGTCATCTCTTGGTCTTTGCATCAGAACAGGGCGTATATATTTCCAGATGTGCTCTCCATGATCAGCAGTTCAACATAAATGTCTTAATCAGTTAGTGTAAAAACACAAACAGCTGGAATTCTTTCACTCTTTCAGCCTCGGGAACCAAAGTGAGGACATTTGATATCACCGCAGGACCCTGTTGATTAAAACACACTGGCACTCTGGTCATATGGGGATCCACTAAAAACAAGGCTGTGACCCATTTTAGCTGTTGACACGTAGCTGAAGAAACACACTGGCTGCTACGTCTTTACATCTAAGATGGTAGTAAACTAGACCGCGAGTTCACGCTCCCTCACTGTATAAATACAGTGAATAGAAAGCAGCAGAACAGCAAGGTGAGAGCGGATGATGGACATGAGGGAAGATGGTGTTTCAACAGGAGAACATGACCACAATTTCAAAAGGTCAGGCGTGTCGCATGTGACGCATACTGAAATGTCAAGTACCGTAGACGTCCGACCATGTCACTCGATCCACCCTATTATTTTCCCAGGGATCAGGTCATGATAGAAAAACAGAGAGTCACCACGGGGCATAATAATATACAATGGCCGCTACTGTTTATCAAGCCTGGTAGAGCAAATATTCAATTGAAATGTAAATGTAAACACAAACAGCGATGCTATGAGCGAATGTCAGGTTTGTGTACTTTGAAGAGAGAGGAATGCGAGGCAGAAAAGTGTGTTAAGCGAGTCGGGTTTCGCCTTCGATAAACATGATGTGCAAAAGCAGTGCAACGTGCTCAGATACAGTATACACACACACACACACTAACACGTGAATGTATGCACAAACGTGTACACACACACACACACTAACACGTGAATGTATGCACAAACGTGTACGCACACAGACACACACACACAAAACACACAGATACTGTGCTTAAACCAGTAAGTATACATCCTGAGCACATATGGGATAATGCGTGACCTGCCCCAAGGCATTCTGGGTAGACTGGTTTAACATGTG
Organism: Centroberyx gerrardi; assembly: GCF_048128805.1. Taxonomy (NCBI): domain Eukaryota; kingdom Metazoa; phylum Chordata; class Actinopteri; order Beryciformes; family Berycidae; genus Centroberyx; species Centroberyx gerrardi. The sequence continues at coordinate 6,650,279 of NC_136006.1, read as the reverse complement.
ACACTGGATTTGTGGCATATATCCTCAGCAAACACATCCACAGTTGCGTTTAAGTGCAAATAGACACCAGCATACATGTGCATATGTAGACACAAACATATATGCAGAAATTTGTACATGCAGATACACAGCAGGCATAGACACACACACACACACACACACACACACACACACACATGCAGAGCTGCCGGCCAGCTGTGGGAGGGACAGTGTGACAGATTTGCCTCGTCGTCATTTCTGTCACAGTGAGGGAGTGCCGGGAATGGGAAGAGGAGAGCAAGGAGGGAGGGAGTGAAAAAAAAAAAAAAACAGCAGAGTTGCTTAAAATGAGCAGGGAGGAGGAGTGCATGTTATGTTTCATTCACAGGGCCGTTTGCGGCGCTATTGAATTTATGTCACGGTACATTTCTCGGCGGTTCACCTAAGGCTATTACTATTGGATGCACCGCAGGATGTACTTCATTCAGTTGCTCATTCAACTTTTGAGTGAATCTGTAAGTTGCAGTTTGCGGTTGAGGAGATAGAGAGATTTTCTTAGCAGCGAAAGAGAGAGGCTACATTGTGAGGCTTGACTTTCTCACCCCTAATCCACTCAGCTGTCTGCTTCTAGTCAAAGGGGCATGACTCATACCTGACTTATTCGGATGAGAGCGTTCTCTGTCATAAAAGAAACATTGAAAAAAAAAGGAAGATAAAGGAGAAAAAAAGATTTTCTCATTGATGCCAATGCATTTTTGAGGCTACTTGTGCTACATTCACACCGCAGGCCTTTGTGCTCAATTGCGTATTGCTGTTAATATCTGATTTTTCTGATGGCTGTTCATATCTCCAGGATGCAACCCACATCCAATACCAATATGAAGTGACGGAAAAGTCGAAATGACACATCTGTTTTTGTACCTACGCTTCTCTCGCTTAAACACATTTCAGTTACAGTTTGTGCCTTTTGAGTTTTGTCTAAATTGAGGCGTTTCCCCCAAGTACCGATCAACTCGGCAATTTGCTTTCTCTCCATTGCTGCATGTTGTTGTCTTCCATGCTAATGCTGACTCAGCCAACCCGCTGTGGTGCCAAAACTATGACAGTTGCCTCAGGTGAAAGACCTAACATTTTACTTATTGTCATGGCAACAATGACAAATTCCGATTTAACCCTCGGTGCATGTGCAGCAGGGCGCATGCCTCGGGATCCGATTTTGTACCTCATATCCATGCGGCCCATATTGAAATAAAAAAAATGCGACTCCATGCGGCTTTTAGAAAACATCAGATCTGAGTCACATGTGAGGGGGGAAAAAAAATCTGAATTGGGACACTTTCGGCTGCAGTGTGAACGCAGCCTTAATGGGTTTCAGAGGTGCCAGAGTCATGAGAATCACTCGGCATATAAACCCACATATATCTTCAATATGAGTCAAAAAAAAAAACACCGCAACCAAAATCAGAGTTACAAGTTATTTACGCGGCACCAGGGCTTTGTGCGTGTGACAAAGGCCTCCATTTCATAGCTGCCATCATCTCGTCCAATGAGAGCCAATCAAAAACAGAGCGAACCAAAGCCGACCCAACCAGATGGGCCAATCATCTGCTGACCCCTTAGACTTTAAACTAGTTCACTTGTCTTTGAACACAAAGGGACGAGAGGACAGATGTACAAGTCAAAACCAAGAGATGGATTTCGGTCATTATTAACAACTACTAAGACATCACCACTTTGTCGAGCACTCTAGAGAAAAGAGCAGTGAATAGAGAAAGAGTAAAGATGACAGTATTGATTATGATGTGAGATGGAGAAGTCGTTTTTTTTTTTTTCTCACGCTGCTCTCGCCGTCTCTTCCCCCCCCCCCCCCCCCCCCCCGCCGCCTGGCCAATAGCAGCGGCCTAATCACAGCTTTCACTGTAAGGCACTCCGCAAACAATGGCCGCGGCTGCCAATACGAGGCCGGAGTGGGCGGTTTAATGGAATATAGGTCAAACTGGCCTCCGATACGCCTGTCTCTCAAGCTAACACACACACACACAGATGGATGCACACATGCTCGCTCCCTTTTTTCCATATTTTCTTTTTTTTGTCTTTTTCTCCCACGTTGCCCTCAAACTCTTTTCTCTTGGTTGTGTCTTTTGTTCAGTTGCAGCTCCTGCAGCCTTCGCGCTACACTTCTGCAGATTTCCACCGTGTGATGAATGTGATTCTGTAGATATCGTTCAGGGATTTCTCACCCTCGGCGGGGCTGAGAAGATTGCATGCACTTGCTCTCGTATCGCACCCAAGAATACGTTGTGAAAGGACTATTTTCCTCGATTACGCTGTCATTCCTGAGGCAGATACGACGCGTTCGCCGCCTGCGCCGCATATTTCTTTATGTAGGCCGACTACAATGACCCTGCCGATTCCAGTGTCGTTTTATAAAGAATACAAAAACCCCGAGGCCGCGTAGCTGTCTTCGCTCTCTTACCTTCCCCATCAACAATGTCCTGAAGTACCACGAGAAATCCCTCTCAAGTCCCATTTAATCCGCTGCTTGAATCGTATTGATTGCCGATACTGTACCAGAGGGGAAGGGAGAAATCCCGGGCCAAATGCTAGTCCTGTTTGTTTAAC
>NC_136006.1:6620178-6642678 GCF_048128805.1 Centroberyx gerrardi | reverse complement strand
AATCTGTTCGGCATCTGTGATTATTCAGACCGGCTGAGCTGTCTGAGCGCCGCGCTCGCCGGCTGAGACGGCCTCCGCCAGACGCAGGCAAAGTTATTCACCGCAACAATCATTATTATCGTTATCAAAAACCCTGTCGTGATTATGGGCAGACGCCCCGCAGACAGGCCATCTGTACTTCAGGTGGAAATCGATGCCGCTCCGGGTACTCTGTGTACTCTCCATAATCTCTTCAAAGGGCCAAACACTGTGAGAGGGGAGAGAGAGAGACAAAGAGACAGAGAGAGAAACAGAGAAAGATAGCGAGAAACAGAGGGCAACACAGAGAGAGAGAGACAGTGAGATAGACAAAGACAAAGAAAAAAAAAACGAGAAGAATGAATTGAATTTACAAGTCAGACACCCAGTATTTAACCCGCCTTTTATTTCGCTTGGCACTTTAAAAGAGGGAAGAATTAGCCGGAGGGTTCCTTTGAGAAAGTACAGAAGGAAGTTATATAGTAAATCACAAGCAATTGAGAGCCATGTAAGTACTATGTAGTTTACTGCACTGTGGGCCTGGGGTTCCTCTGGATATATTAGTGTTCCACCGATATGGGTTTCTGAAAGCCGATACAATGCTAATATTTTTGTATTGAAAATATGATATAATATTAGTCAATATCTTTAAATCTTTTCATTTTCCCCTTAACCCTACAAAAAAGTCACATGTGAAAACCTACATGTGAATTAATCATGTGACAGTTTTTGAAAATTTCAATTCATGGGTGAAATGTTTTTTTCCCACGTTTTCACCTTCACATTACATTACATTACAATATTTGTTTCACATGTGAAAACTTAATTTCACATGCAAAGAGACAACTCACAGGTGAAAATTTCATTTTCACATATAGGAAATGGGAAATTTCACGTGTTCACATATGAAAAACCAATATCTTTCCAAAAACCACATGTGCTTTTAATACATGTGGGTTTTCACATGTGACTTTTTTTGTAAGGGTCAAGATAAAATATTTAAAAAGTATTCCTCCAGAATTTTATTCTTGTCAGGTTGGAAAATCCTACTGTACATATTCAATGCTAGAGGAAAGTCTGCGATAGATTACTACCTTAAAATGAACAATTAATCTACAAAAAATATAGAAAAATGAATAAATTAAATGTGCAAAAACCAAAAATTTCATTGCAGGTTTTATACAATATTTTATCTGGGGAGTCAGGGAGGAACCTCCTTTACATCGGCAGAAGACCACATGACTGGCCAATATCCGATATTTAATAAAAGCCCAATATCGGCCCGATGTATTGGCAAACTGGCATATCAGTCTAACCGTGCAACCCTAAAATAAGTCCCCCCGCTGAACAGAGACTCACAGCTGGAACCATGTGTCAGCTTGCAAAATGTCAAACATAAAGTGCGGTCTTCATGCCGACGTGATTGACATAACAATGGCCTCTTTTTCCACTGACAGAAGCGCTGACCGGCCATAATTTCCAGGTTCCCACCACTTCTGCTCTCCCGGAGGCAGGAAGAGGGGTGCACATGTCATAACACAGCGTCACCAGGTCTCCCTCAATGGCTTTATAATGATTATGAAGAGGAGTCCGTTTGTTTTTCCTCGTGGAAACAATGTCAGTCACACGCCGACAGTGACAAACGACCAGCACGGAGCTGCCGGTACCGCAGGCGCAGCGCTTCCACACTTTTTAAATTGCTGGGAATTTTCACGCCGACGCAGAGAGAGTAAAGTGCTAGGTGGATCTATGCAGCCTTTTTTTTTTTTTTTTTTTTTTTTTTATAATCACACGCCAGATATTTTAATTCCAGATGTTTGATTCCAGATGTCTAGACCTGCGTCTGTCTGTGTATTACTGTCATTACAATAAACTCCAAGGCTGCTGCTGTCTGCCTGTCTGCCTGTTTCTCCGATCTCTCTCTCTATTTGGTTTTCTGCCCCTTTTCCCTTTACGTGTGTCACTCCAACATGGCACTTATCTCAAACTTCAACCTGTGTCTACCTCTTTTTTCTTCTCCTCTCCCTGATGGCTTGGCATTTCTGTCCGTCTGACAGATAACCTCTCTCCTCCGTCGCTCTCTCGCTCTCTCTCCAGTTGAAATGATATTCTCTCTCTCTCTCTCTCTGCACTGTCAGGGACAGTCTGTGTCATCTCTCCCTGATGTTTTGTGACCATCCCTTATCCTCTCCCCCTTCCCTCCCCTCCCTCAATTTGCCCCCCCACCCCACCCCCTCTTCTCCACTCCACACACACACACACACACTGACATTTCACAAGTGCGCACACATTTTTTTTCCTCATGAATCCTGGCAGCGGAGCCTCTTCAGGCGAGGCCGCCGCAGTATTGTTCTTCTAGGCCAAAAGAATAACTTACCCCATCCTGTGGCCCGCTGGCCCGCTCTTTTATAACCTTGTTTTCTCTCTCAGGTGAAATATTTTCACACCAGCGCTGAGCCCAGATAGATAGAGACTCACAGGGCGAGAGGTGACAAGTGCTTCCGGCTCTCACACGGCTCGGGCCAGAGCTGTGCCCCAGCACTGCAGATAACAGGCTGCCCTGAGGAAAATAGGTAATCATCCAAACAGATATTGGATGGTGCTGTGTCCATGTGTGTGTGTGTGTGTGTGTGTGTGTGTGTGTGTGTGCGTGTAGGAGTGCAAATCAAAACATCAAAGGCCCATGCAGTGCACGTGCACAAGCTTATACACAAACAGGGTTAGCGAAGGAATGTGTTTTGCATTTATGGGTAAGAGCGGCTCCCAGCTTTTCCATTTTTGTGTGAGAAAAAGGAGTGAAAGTGGGAGTTTATGAGCGCTAGTGTCCTGTTGGACCTCCCTTTTAGTGTGGGAGGTGTCACCACCGTGACTGTTAGTGGCTCTCTCTGCTGCACTAATTCCCAGCCTGAGGTTTCGACTCAGCCAGACAGTAGCTGGTCGCCGAACCGCTTCGTAAACACACTCTGTCATTTGGACGCTGAGCGGAGGTGAAAACTGGATGTCGGCCGCGATGCGTCCGTCCCATCAGTCAGTCTCACACGTCCTCTCTCTCTCTCTCTGTCCCTCTCACTCTGATTCTCTCTCTCTCCCCTGCTATCTGCAGATTGGACTTTTAGTTACACAAACTTTTCTCGAAGGCAGAAGAATTGGTTGAGTTAAACCTCAGTGGGCGGAGCCAAAGAGCCTCAGTCTTGGTGCGCAAGTTAGCTAACTGGCAAACGAACCGGTGAAGAAGGAACTAAGATCAAAACATACATGAAAAGTACAAGTGGCAATGGCTTTTTCATTCATTCTTGATCATAGCATTCATGATGTTGGAAGGTCAGCAGCTAGCTAACTAGCTTACCTAGCTAGCTAGAGGCTAGTATGGCTAGTTTGAACTTAAAGGTCAGCTAGGCTAACTAGCTAACCTAGATAACTTTTCTCAGCTGCATTTTTTCAGTTAGTAGCAATAGCACCAGGCTCAATAACATTAGCTTCCTCCTCTCTTACCTCTTACGTTTTTCACTGGATTTCAGTCTAACATAAGAAAGGACCAGAAAAACTGGTTCTTTGAGGTTTAACTCAACCAATGAGATTGTTTCTGCCTCCAGAGAAAAGTTTGCATCACTAAAACTCCAATCTGCCTTCTATCTATCTCTCTATCCATCTCTCTATCCATCTACCTAGCCTACTATAGTGCTGGTTATTGTAGCGGTCCTTCCACCGTGCGTGTGTCCTGCATTAATGCTCCTGGGTTTTCCCCATCAATTCCTAGTGGGATTTCTATTATGGCTACATCTCTATATATTTATCCACACTTCTCCTTTAACACTCCTAATCCCCTTAAACACAGTCTTATCACACTCATCAGAGAGGCAACATGTTGTTGAGTTGTATTGATGGGAAGACGAGCATAACTCTTCATCGTAGATCATATGGGTGTATTGTCTACCTGCCACTTCTTTTTCACGGTGCATACCTGCAGCTGCGTAATGGTTATGTCTGCTTCTGGAGGGGAGTGTTGACTGTCTGTCTATCTCACTGCCTGCGTATCTTGGTCATCAATCTCTTGACTACGCATGCTAACCACGGGCAGCCGTGACATTTAAAAACAGAAGTATTCATTCAACAACAAAGACGAGACAGATGGAAAGTCCCCCATCAGCTCGCAATGCTGCCACAGGTTTGAGTGCTGATTTCATTTTCTATTTAATTTATCCGGGGGAAGATTTACTAAGCACGCACGCTCTTTTTAACCCCTTCCTTCACAATCAAACAGACATTCAAACAGTCTTGTACTGTTGGCAGTTTGGGGTTCAGTGCCTCGCTCATGGGCATCCCAACAAGAGATGGGAAGATGGTTACTTATTCACTTCACCTGATCAGAATTTATCCCCAATGCCTGAATTTTTACACACCTGTCAGATACGGGCTGTATGATTTTAGTTTCTACAATTAATAATTATACAGTATACTGACATATTGGCAATTTTGAAACATCTAATTTAATTTAGAAACAACTCTTCAAGACTAATAATTGTGATTAATAATTGTAATCTCAATAGCTAGGAAAATAATCATCTCAGTAGTAATTGTGGAGCCGTGATTCAAATCACGCTGTGGCCAAGACACTGATGCTTATCCAGCATCATGTTGTTTTCTCTAATTGGTTCTTTTTTACCACCATTCACGACAGAATTATGAAGAGGGTTTTTTTTTAATCTATTCATTTCCTTTTAGTATTTTTTTTAATGTCTACTTAATCAAAGCTTAATTTTCAGAATACTCATGTTAGAGAAAAAAATGACAAAAACATGTCTAATAATTGGTATTATTGTAGCCGTTTTATTACAGCGCTACGTTCAGAGGACGACTCCTTCCCCTGCCTTCGGTTCCCCTCTGATCAGTCTCTGTACATTAGTGACCAGACGCTCTGGAGCACAGCAGGGCGCCGCCGCGGGCCGACCGGACGGCCCGCATTAAAGGGGAGGAGGGAAGACTCTTCACACACACAACTCAATTAACCAAAGAGCCGGGGAACAGGGCCTGACATCTAAATTACCCACAAAGCAGCGCAGATTAATCATTCATTCTTCTGCAAGTCCCGACTTGTAGCTCCTGACACACACAGGTACACACACACACACCCACACACACACACACACACACACAAATACAGGCATCCATGCAAGTGCAGGCACTAACACACTGACACACACTGAGACACATGCACACACACACACACACACAATACAGGTATACATTGAAGTGCACACACTCGCTCACTCACACACACACACACACCTACACACAGCTGAACAGCATTCATAAAGTCTGCACTAATGCTTAAATTATATTGCCTCATTAAAGTCTAGTTCAGACACACTTTACACCGCTGTTGTTAACTGTTGGTTGATTACAGTAAAATGTTGTCATTTAATTATCAAAATCGAAATCACTTGTTACCCGCTGACTTTTGGTTGACTGCAATAATAACATGATTCTTTAAAAACATTAAGTCCCATAGCTCCAACAAAGTAGCTGTGCTGCAGTGTTGTTCCTATCAGCACTTACATGAACATGCACCGAGTGCCAAGAGAAACACAGACAGACAAAAACAGGCCCACACACACACACACACACACACACACCTACTCACACTCACAATTACCTTCGTGTAAATTATTAAGCAACAAAATGAGATGAACCATTTGGGCCTAGCAGCACTTGGTCAATGATTTAAGACTCAGGAATATTAAAATCTTAACAAAATAAATCACACGGCAGCCCCCCCATTTTACTGTGTTGTTAGAAGCTGGAGAGGCCTTTCATTTGAGCGTTTATTTGTACATTCAAGAAGATAATTAGATATAGATTTTTGCTCATTCACTATGAAATGACATTACTTGTGAAAGGAATGTCTGATCATTTCAATTTTACTCCCTGCCAGTCAAAGAAAAGTGGACAAAACAATCCCAGAAAAAGTTGGGGTACATTCGACTGTGGTTGTGGTTTGTTTACACTCGCAGCCAAGTCGACTTTTCCCACTTCGCGACACCTAAAAGACGTCTGAGCTATCAATCAGCGGCTCGCCACCAGACGAGGTTCGACGGGGGCCAGACAGCCACATCACTCGCCGTCCTCTGAGCGGATCCGAGAGAGAGAGAGAGAGAGGGAGAGAGAGAGAGAGAGAGACATAGACAAGCAAGACAGTTTGTCAACCCCTGTTTACCTCACTCCTCATCTGCCCCAGAGAAACCAAACTGTAGACAAAAGACAAGCCGGTCCCAGTCAAAACAACAGGCTTCATCGCCGTCTGGACACACTTCCTCTTTGTCAATTCGCATTCATGCCGTCGCTCCGGCTCTCGCAGACAGGAATCCATGCGAGGGTTCGACCGATATATATCAGCTCGCCCCGGGCTTTAATTAAATATCGGATATTGGCAATGATGGAAGTTCCTGCCTGACCACAGCGGCATGAAATTGTATTGTCTGTGAACGTTTTATTTCTTCATCCAATGTTTTTTTTGGGGGAAATAAACTCTTCTTTTAAAGTCATAATTATATCCCAGAGTTTCGATATAGGTGCGGTGTGTCACTCGGCCTTAAAAAGCTGCTAACCCACTTACATAATTTCATCAGTCTGGGTTTCAGTGGAGAGTTTTAGTGTCCCGTGATGTTTCAGAGACTTTTCCACCCTGAAAAGAAGAAAATTGTGGGGGAAACACTGAATATTTGGAAGTTTTTGGGCATGAAAATGGTCAAATCTGAAGATACTGAATATCGGCACAAATTATCAGCTATCGGCAGCTTCAACACAAAAATCTGGGCAGAAACACATCGGTTGAAGACCAATACACACATCTAAACCCATCTATATTTCAGTCTAAAAACTTTTACTAGGTCACGGCTGAGTGCGACAGGTAATAAGGACGGCGAGGCGGTTTTGCACGAACACACTTTACCAAGAACACACCGGAAATAGCTCTGGTACCTGTGGAGATTAGGTGAGTTAATATGTTCCAAATCTATGGAGATGTACATTCTATGAATAGACCCCCCACATGTATACACATCAGGCTGCAGTGAGACTAATTAATTAACCAAATCCACATTGTGGGGAAGGGGATGGATGATCGTTGACTGCGATTGAGGTTAATGAACAGCGTTATCGCCCGGTAACTCGTCAAATCAGAGCGGCGGTCGGCGTGATTGGAGAGCTGCTCCCCTCAGACAGAGGAGTTACCTGTAATATCTTATAGGAAGGGGCCCATTAAAACAGTGTGTGTGTGTGTGTGTGTGTGTGTGTGTGTGTGTGTGTGTGTCTGAAAGAGAGAGAGAGAGAGAGCGAAGACTTTCTCTGTTGAGGAGTGGCCCATTAAAACACTGTAAAGGAAGAGAGAGAGAGGGAAATGGAGGAATGGGAGAGGGGGTAAGACGGGGGAGAGAAAGAGAAAGACAGATACAGTGTGTGTGTGTGTGTGTGTGTGTGTGTAAGAAAGCGATAGACTGGCAGAAAGACAGGACAGACAGAGGAGACGCAGAGGACAGAGGAGTGGCCCATTAAAACACTATGAAGACGGCGAGAGAAAGCAATGAACGAATGGGAGAGGAGGTAAGAGAAAGGAGGATGGATAAAGATACTGTGTGTGTGTGTGTGTGTGTGTGTGTCGGAAAGAGAGAGAGTAAATGAGAGAAAGGACAGATTATCGAGGAGTGACCCATTAAAATACTGAAGAAGAGGAGGGGTGAATATTAGTGACAGTGAAGAGAAAGGGAGGATGGAGAGAGAGAGAGTAGGTGTGTGTGTCTGTGTGTATGTGTGTGTGTAAGAGAGAGAGAGAGAGAGAGAGAGAGAGAGGCAGAGAGAAAGAACAGACTCGTGCAGAGGAAACAGCACAGATTGTAAAACCTTTTAAAGGTGTAATTTTCTTGAAGAGAACTGACATTATTGGGAAAAAAAGAGCGACTGGTGGGAAGTTCTGCTGCAATGATGGACTTCTTCTTCTTTTTTTTTGGAAGATAACAGCTCCGTTAGAAATACCAACTGTTATTCACTTTCATTCAGATACATCTGTCTATCTGTCTGTCTGTCTATCGGCTATTTTCATTTACCAAAGCCTGGATATTTAATCGTTCGCCATGTCTGAAGCATCCATTTGGCACAGCGTTGGCAGGATTTTAACTGTTAGGCATGCAGACTTCATCAAATTTTCATCACCCTTTTCATTACACAAAGAACAAGTGTCTTCCCACCCCTAAAGGTTTTGACATGCTCCGAGTTGTTTCAAAAGCAAAACACAGGGAGGGAACCATTTTTTTTTTTCTCCCTCTGAGACTAAACACCAGCAAACCGCCGTGTGGGACGGAGACAAACCGAGCGCCGCTGTCTGAGTCGCTCTCCCTAATTCACACAAACACACACACACACACACACACACTTATATACACTCGCACACTTTTTGACTTTAATCTCCCGAGACATTAACTCGGCCTCAATGGGAGGCATTTTACTTCCATGACTCCCTGCAGCTATTGAAGTCGGCCCTGCCCAACTCACTCTTGATAACAGTGTCGAAGCCGCATTCCACTTTTATATATTTGTTCAACCTCAGCCGGCGTGCCAAGGAATGCCAACCGCTAGCAGGTGTGGAGTGTGTGCGTGTGTGTGTGTGTGGGTGTGTGTGGGTGTGCATCAGGGAGGGGGGCAAACATGTCGCTGTGCATGGGCCAACCTTCATTATTTACCCTAACTCCGTGTGTGGGGAGGAGCAGTTGAAAACTTTACTGACTGCAAAGCCACACACACACACACTCTCACACACACACACACACATCACCTCGTAAAGCGATAGGCTTCTGTACGGCTCGGGAAAACAGAGCTGATGTTGAATGTGTTCAGAGAAAGGTGTAACCTTGTTTACTGCGTTTTAAAATGAGAGTGTGAGGACTTGCGGTGTGTGTGTTGCAGCGGTTTTCAAGGATCTGTGTCGGGATCTGTCTCAAATTTGTAAGCAAAAATGATCATAGTGCAAAAAATAGAGACTAGAGTCATCTAGTCTGGCATTGAGTCAGAAAATCATATTTTTCTTAAAACAAATGACAAAATCTGCTAGTTGGCTGGGATCATTTCCCTTGATTCCAATGCAAATCATCTGTTTTTGAAGACTTTTATTGAATTAAGTGACATTATCTTGATACTAGTGGAGCGATCAACCTTACTTCAAGATGATGTCACTTCTCTTGAGAGTTGTTGAAACAAGTGAACCTGCATTGGAAACATGGGAAACATTATTACATTTTTTCACTTGTTTTAACAAAAAAAAAACAAGATCATAAGATTAAATAAACTAAATTAACTGTTGAGATGGATATTTTTGCTTTGTGTATCAAGTGGCACATTTTCTGCTGCATCGCTCTTCTTCTTCTTCTTCTTTCTTGACTGCATCTGTAAAATGGCCGTGGGTCAACAGCTGCATAAAATGTGCCGTCAATCTGGGACATATTTTTTTTAATATTTAACCAACTTTTTAAACGCCTGGAAATGATTTAATCAATTTTCCGTATTTTCCCAGACTTTTCAGACCTTTGTAGGAAAGCAGTAAAAAACAACAACAACAACAACAACAACAAAAATCGATGAGTCACTGAGCCCCCCATTCTTTATCCGCAGCAAATTTTCCAGCGTTAACAAGTATTGATTTTTCAGTGACAGTTATTTGGACTTGACAAGTGTTGATTGGAGAGTTGTTTGTCCACTGATGGAGCTGATATGGCTCCGGGGCGGCTGTTCAAAAACTCTTCCAAAAGTGTCAAATTAACACTGTTGATTTTTACACTCTACAGTTAAATTAACACTGACAATTTTTGCCGTGTAATGTGGAGCGGCTCCAGTGTTTTGCCTCCTCGTGTCATCGCAGATTACAGCCTTGTTTCTCTGGTTTCTGGCTTTGGGGGAGACAAACACTGACCGAATTTCACACAATTCAACGTATGTGAATTGTGTTTTAGGGTGGAAGTGTGCTTTAAGCCTGCTAAAGGCCTGCTGGTCTTGATCCTAGCTTGGCCCGGGGTCTAAAGAAGGACAAAGAGGGGGAACTAAACTGGTGAAAGGCAAAGTTCCTGTTACAAGGATTAAGGACAATGCTTACCACCCTTGTTGAGGATAATAAGGTAGTTTCAATTCAGCAACACACTCACAAACACATGCACGCTTCTACACACACACACACACACACACACACACACACACGGTCTCTCTCTCACTCCCACACAGCATCCACTGATCCATCCACACAATGCATTATCGCTTTTATCATAACTAAGACCCATAATACGTTTATTCAAGATTTTTTGATACCGTTCGTTCGAGTCAATGCAAGATTGCTCGCCCATTATCTTGTTGTCATTTAAATGCTGTTTTTTTGTTTTTTTTTCCCCTTCCTCCTCCTCCAAGGCGGCACAACAGCTTCATTGTTCCCCTCTTCATAACTGAGATTAAAGAACGGTTTAAGTGGCTCCAGAATCGCCGAGGGGAGCCCATCTTTGGCTAAAATCATTGTTTTCGTGTAATTAATAGAAAACGAGGCAAGCCTTTTTCAATAAAGCAGCGAAGGACAGATAACAGGGAACGGGACACAAGACGCCTTTGTTCCCCCCCCGGGCTCTTCACAATCTACAGGTACGGGAGCTTCACGCATGGCGGACGGGACGCGGATGTAGGCTAACACAGCTGCGCAGATAACATTCAGCCACGCCGGAGTGGAAAGAGAGGAGCTGTCAGCTAGAGGAGGCCAAGCGGGCCAGCGGGCCAGCCGACCAGCCAGCCAGATAGCCCCCCCAGCAACCACCCCCCAGGCTGATCCGCGCCACGCTTGTGACCATGAACACACACACACATCACCTCGTAAAAGCGATAGGCTTCTGTACGGCTCGGGACAACAGAGCTGATGTTGAATGTGTTCAGAGAAAGGTGTAATTCAGAGAACCTTGTTGTTGTTACTGCGTTTTAAAATGAGAGCGTGAGGACTTGCGGTGTGTGTGTTGCAGCGGTTGAGGATTTCAAGGATCTGTGTCGGGATCTGTCTCAAATTTGTAAGCAAAAATGATCAGAGTGCAAAAAATGAGTCATCTAGTCTGGCATTGAGTCGGAAAATCGTATTTTTCTTAAAACAAGTGACAAAATCTGCTAGTTGGCTGGGATCATTTCCCTTGATTCCAATGCAAATCATCTGTTTTTGAAGACTTTTATTGAATTAAGTGACATTCAGGTACAGCGGGCCAGCCGACCAGCCAGCCAGATAGCCCCCCCCCCCCCCCCCCCCCCCACCCTCACCCCCCACCCTCCACAGCTGATCCGCGCCACGCTTGTGACCATGAATGACAGACCTGCAGAAATGAAAAGCAAAAAAAAATAGTTTTGCGATATGTGTGCGGGGAGGGGATTTGAAGGGGTTTAAGGGGGGGGGGGGGCTTTTTTTTTTTTTCCAAAGGTGATGTCATGGAACAGCGGTAAGAGGAATGACGGATGGACTCACCTGTAAAGCTCTGTACCTGTGGAACAGGGCGGAGGTCTTATCTCGCACCCGGGCAGCTTAATAACACTGTGCTAGAGGGAACGCTATTGTGTACGGAGAGCCAGGGGACTTTCCACACACACACACACATGCAAAACACACACACACACACACTGCAAAAAATGGCTGTCAAGTGATTTTAACTTGTTTCCAGATCTATCAAGCTTATTTCATATTTTTTTAGTCAAATTATCTCACTGCACTGGCAGATAGTCTTGCGTGGTTTCAATAAATTTCACTTGATTCATGCCAATATGACTTCTTTTAAGAATTCCTCGTAAAGCAATGAAGAAACAAGAAACTTCACTTTTACCGAGTAAATGTCCTGAAACAAGTTACATTAAGTCTAATTTGTTGAAACAGGTAAAAATTATCTGCCAGTGCAGTAAGATGATTTCACTAGAAAGAAAGAAATCCTTAGATAAGCTTGGTAAGTTTGGATACAAGATAAAATAACTTAACAAGTCTGTCGGTTTTTGCAGTGCACACACACACACACACACACACACACACAGAGAGAGAGAGAGAGAGAGAGAAGAATGCACTCACGTCAGCACACGCCTTGATGTTCAAAGATACATTTTGACCGCAAGTGTAAAATGATTGCTCCTCAGTTTGAACTAATTATTGTGCGCGTGATTGAAGCCATAAGAATCCCAACGAACCTCTGGGGCATTTTGTTATTTTTTTTTCTTCTCTCTCTCTCTCTCTCTCTTTCGTTCTCATGACTTCACTGTGAGAGAGCAGCCTTCCTTTCCTGCCTTTGTCTGAGCTGAGCTAGTAAAAACAGCGTTAATGCACACTTTCTCATGCAAACAGTTGCCTGGCTGACCGAGGAGCCGCATTAACACCAACACAGCTACACGCTCACACTCTTTTTTTTTTTTTGTTGTTGTGACTCATAAGATGAATCTGTAAATAAACATTTTGCCCCTGAAGAAACAAGAGCATTTCCATACGCGTACTTTATCCTCATTATCTCTCATTTAACTTGCATACAAACAGTCAAAACACCGAGCCTGCCACGCCGGTGAAGCAATTAAGAGGCTTAGTTCAACATGGGGTCAGAAAGAAAACACTAAACGAGACATGCATGGGCCAACATGGAGATTAGCCCAGCTTGAGGAATATCACCTGAAGCTCACCTGATGAGCAGAGGCTGTTTTCTTTACTTTTTAACATTACTTTACAATACAGAGACAAACGGTTCTCCACTAAAGATTGAGAACATCTGGTTTCTTTTTTACAGTTAACCAATTTATACCAACTAATAATGGATAAAGCGGTTTAAAAATAAAGGCTATAGAGAACAATACACCAAACACAATGCTGGGGTTTTCAATGGGAAATAGTCTGCAGTGGCTTGATAGCTGCTGCTGTACTTTTCTCTGTTTGCTCCACCCCTAGAGGAACTGTTTGGGAAATCCTGCTGTACAATTGTGGGACAGGAGCAGCACAATGGCTACTGTATGGCTCCATATAAATGACACTGTTCATTTTAACTCAATTAATTGAACTGTCACACTTTGATTTTTGGAGGATTTTTTGTTGAATGTCTGTATTTTTTTTTTTTAAAAGTATGGTAAATATGGATTAGAATGAACAACAGTTGGGTCGAGTATAAGTTGCTGTACGGACGTGAAAACAAGTTAAATCTTAAATCTAATCAGCCTGAGAAACAGTAAAGTAAATGTTCATATAAATATGAACATGCTGAACAAAACTTTACTTTACAGGAGACGCAGCAGACTTCAGACTGCTGGACAATTACAAATAAAATGAAACGCATTTAAATTTTCTCAGTAATAATGTGTATTAGCAGAGTACAGTATGTGCAGCTACTGGAAACACCTAACATTAAATGTTTTCAATTTGATTTCATAACTTTAACTTATAATAACTTTATTTATACAGGCCTGGCCTTTCAAAACAAAGTCACAAAGTGCTTCACAAAGGATAAGACAAAAGTAGAGCATACAAAACATTAAAATATTTTAACAAAAAAAAAAAAAAAGCATCTCTCACATAGAGTGTGAAACAAGAGAAGTGAAACAAGAGGAGCAATTTGAAGAACAATAGGGAGTCTATAATGATTTTTTCCACAATGAAACTATTTCTTAAATGGTCTAGGGAGGAAAACAATACCAGCTGAGGCCGTGGTGTTGTTGTGAAACGTGATTTTTTGCAAACTAGCTAATGTTGTTTTGATTAGCTGTCAGTTCGCTGTCACATTAGAGAGTTTCTTTGAGGTGAACTGTGCTGTGGAATGACAGAGAGTGGGTGGATGGGTGTGTGTGTGTGTGTGTGTGTGTGTGTGTGTGTGTGTGTGTGTTTGTGCATGGCAGACGTAGTATTTGCAAATTAGGAATATAACTCCAAAATGAGATATCCACCATTTGAAAAAAAAAAACGGATTCCCAGTCTTACAAAATGACTGCTAGCACAAAATAAAACAAAATGAAGAAAGAAAGTCACACAAGTTGTTTGTTGACATCTGTTGTTGACACTTTTACAAACTGGATCCTTTATATTTTCGAGAGAGTAAATGGTGAACTTTTTTTTATTCAGTATAATTTTTGTTTAACCCAAAATACTGCAGTGTTTTGTAAATAAACTCTTCAAATAGTTTTTTTTTTATTTTTTGTTTTAGCCTGCTTATGTGCCAGATGAGTTGACGCATTAGACTGCCAGAAGGTTCAGACAGTCACAGGAAAAGTATTTGAAAGCTATGTTAGTGCCACACACACACACACACACACACACACACACGCAAACACTTACACAAACGTGTGTATGCGCACACAGAGACATACACACACACCTGACATCATCTGAACCGTCCTGGCGCAGTAAACCCCACCCATCTGGCATGTCAGGCAGTTAAAACAAACACCGAAGAATTATTTGCGACTACTGTTTCTCTCTGCTGCATGAGTGTGTGTGTACCTGCGTGTGCATGTTCCTCGTGTCAAATTTAAATCTCCTCAGCCGTGATTTCATGACGGTGGGATAAGTTACAGATAATAGCCCACATCTAGTAAGAAAAACAAAACATAAGAAACAAAAATCGGACTGTGCGTCGCCAAAACCACTTCAATACGCTGCCAATTTCCCTCCTAAACCTAAAAGTTTTTCATGACTATTCCGGTGGGGAACAAATTAGAAGAGCAGTGCATGGCAGCGTGATGAGAATGAACATTTAGGGAGGGAAAAAAAACATTTGGCAAAGGGTGTAATAATGTATGTTGGGCCAGGCCATGTGGTCAAACAAAGGAAAGGCCTACATGTAAGATTGAAAGCCTAAAACACCGGCCTAACAAGGGAATCAGAAACCTGAACTCTAGCCCACCCGCTGGGCTAGGACCTTAAACAAAGGAAAGCAGCGCCAAAATTCCAACAGGCCCTGAAGTTCACACCTAGGTGCGAACTGGCTGAAAGCCAACCTCTGGTCTCTCATTGGACGAGACTCGGGAGAACCCCGGGATGTCCCCATGACGTCACCAAGAGTATAAATTCCAGAGATACCTTTCCTCATGGCCCCTTATTGCGACCCCGTTGCTGAACAAGGTGGTACCTGAAACGTTCGAACTATTCTTTTGTTTAGCCGAGGCGCAGTCTTCAACTCGCGGGACGAGACCAGACTGTTTAGTGTTAGCCATAACACTGTTGGATCCAGAAGGATTAGATTAGCTGTTTGTGCATCCGGCATTCTAACTCCTTACACGCACTGCCGTGTGTAGCAGACCTGCAGAAGTGGACTGGAAGAGAATACAGCTAAGGACACTCCTTCCCTCCAAGAAGACAACGTAAGGATACGTTTCTTCCACCAAGTCGACTCCTGGCTGACATCTTCGCTGCCTACGAGGAAAGCCAGCTGGCCGTTGTTCCGTGCACGGAGAGATAACGGCCCCGCAGATATCCTGGGAAACCCCCTGGAATCGATAAGACGGACTCAAACACACACCAATCACTCGAGAGTGAATCCCAAGTAAGAGGCTTTGGTTCTGGGCAGAGACTAGAATAGGTGTGTTGAATAAGCTTACTGATCAGAAGCTGTATTTGTGCGTATTGGGAAGCGCATCGGACCGCCGCGTCCATATTATGCTGTATGAATAATACCTCAATCATTATGCTTGCTGCTTAATTTGATTGTGTTAATGTGAAGCTGATTTGTGTTCAATTGCATGCCGCTGAGCTTGCATCCATGTTAGTAGCCACCGTATAAAGCCAATATACTGCCTTTTACCAGTTCAAAGACCAGTAACCCGGCGTATTATTTCCAAGTCGTACCCCGAGTTCCTGTGTGGTAAAAGGCTATTGTCGTGTCTCTAGACGGCGAGTAGAACCTCTAGGTTTACCCTGAGTGTTTCCCCCTTTCTCTCTCTCTCTCTCCTTCTCTCTCTCCCTCTCTCTCTCTCACAAATGGTGCCCCGTGTGAGGCCTTCTAATACCAGTATTATTGCAATATTTATGCATAATAATCCAGAATTTTGAATTTTGAAATTTTAATTTTTTTTGAAATTTTAAAAATTTTTGAAATTTTTATTTTTGGAAATTAACATTTTGTGTGACTTGCCAAGCATATAGCCAGTTGTGGTTTGTGGATTGCTTCAGTGTGTACCAGTGGTTGGTAATTGATAAATTACTTGATAATTATTGAGTTGTCAGATTGAGCTTGAGTTGAACATACTCTAACACTAACATAGCTGTTACTTATCAGAGCTACTGAGGTCACCTCATTAACGTCCTAATAGGATAGACAGCCAGAGAGTAACTAGCTTTAACACTTCAGCTTAGAAACCACAGGTCTAAAGCCTCTCCCCTGTGCGTTTGTTGGTATCACAGCGACACTCCTTGTCATAACAAAGGAGTGGGCTACTAAACGTGTTGATCAGGAAAGATAACAATGAGTAGCCAAGACCCCTCCGCATCTGGAGCTGTAGCTCCCTGGGAGGCAGACGATCCAGAACTACTGGATGTGGTCGCCGGTCTTATTTCCCTCACCCTTGAGGAAAGGAACAACCTCAAGAGCTATACGCTTAGCGAGTGTGAGGAGGAGCTAAAGAAGCTCATAGGTTATGTTAACCACCCAATAGCGAGGTCACCTCCGCTCACCAAGCAGGAAGTGCTTGGGCGGATAAACCTCCTTCATCAGCGTAAAGTACAGCTACAGGCTGTAGCGCGTGAAGAGATGTTTGCCCACATAAGGCAAGACTATGATCGCCTGCGTCAACAATTAGAAAACGTGGAATCAGAGAACTCTCAGATGAGGAGACACAGTACAGATCTGGTCAAGCAACTCCAGGCTGCTGTACATACATTTGCCGACACCTCTGGTCAGGGAACACCTGTCGCCACCTCTGGTTCCCCAATGGGTTCTCTCCTCGACCCACCTGGTTCAAACCCGGTCAGAGGAAACCCAGACGACCCAGCTGAGACCAGCCGGCTGCGTCAAGAACCTCAGGCCGCTCAAAAACGAGAAATGGTTCTTACCCAACGGCTTGAAAGTGGCCAACCAAGCAACCAGGCCACCCCCGCCAATCCGGAGACCATGCCCAAGAGCCTGGGAGCTCCTGAAAGCGCAGTCTCTGAGTTCATCACGTTGGATAACTATAGAGCACCTCCACCGGCAAGCCGCCAGGTGGAGCTAAGCGCCATACCCCCCTGGGACGTACCCCGGCCCAGCCTCTGCCGCGCCGTTCCGCACCTTGACCGGACTCCTTCCCCACCGCGAAGGGGGGAGGAACGCACTCAACTCCTGAGTAGACAGAGTGGTTTCGAGCCCTTGCCCACTAGTGAGCCCTACGTGTCACGCAGTTTGCGACTGCGCCGTGATCAAACTCCATCCCCCCCGCGGAGGGAGGAGGAGGAGTACATGCGACTACCGAGTGGTCAAAGGGACTTGGAGTCCCCGACAACCGGTGAGCCTTACGCGTCGCACCTTTCACGCCCACACCGTGACCGAGCTCC
The DNA here is from genome assembly GCF_048128805.1 of Centroberyx gerrardi. Taxonomy (NCBI): domain Eukaryota; kingdom Metazoa; phylum Chordata; class Actinopteri; order Beryciformes; family Berycidae; genus Centroberyx; species Centroberyx gerrardi. Next base: position 6,625,130 of record NC_136006.1, on the reverse strand, counting down.
CTCCCCACCAAGAAGGGGAAGAATTAGTCCTCATCGCTATGGCAACCTGAGCGACTCGGGAGCTCCGGATGACTCGGACGGCCGACGGCCGCCCCGAGAACCAGAACCAAAGCCCAGGGCTCTCCCCAGTGCAACCACTCCAAACGTCCCTCATCCACCTTTCTTAACCTTCTTGGGTGACCTTGTCCGTAAGGGCAACGCCCGACGCATATACACCTCCGTGGAAATAGAAAGGTGTGTAAGCACCCTCGCCTTGCTCGATTCCGGTTCCGAGATCAGCTTGATGTGTTCCAACACCTTTGCGAAGGTCGCCAGAGCGATGTGTTCCCTCGGCAAACCACTCCCAGTCGAGTCCTGCAACGTTAGCATCAAGAGCTACACTCAGAACAAGTCGCCCATCACCAAAGGCTTGCTGATGCTCATGCCTCTTTCGGAGCCTGATCCTGGCTCCGAGTCTTCTAGGCCGCCCGTGAAACCATGTCCGCCGCAGGCTGGCAGCCTGAACCTGTTTCACAATCACAGGTATTTCTTGTGCTCGTTGAAGAACACTAACGCAGCACTGTACAGCCCCCGTGTGGTCGAAGGTGTACACCTCAACGGTCTCACGACCCCGGACGCGCTCCTAGCGCCCTGGTCCGAGAAATCCGCCATCAGTCAGGACCTGCACAACGACCTGTGCCAACCGAACCCTCCGCCAGCCTTCGCACAGCGAAGCCACCGCCTCCTTTCAGCAGAGTCACCACAGACTCTCTGTAAGGCGATTGGAGTATGCGCCCTCTCTATCCAGATTGGGAGAAAACAGGTCGAATGCTTTGTGAGCATGGTTCCTCAGCTCTGTCCCCCATTCTTCTTAGGGGCAGACCCTCTTGTCAGGTTCGGCACCCAGCTGGACACAGTCAACCAGGTCCTGTGGTCCCAAGCTGACGCTATAAGCTATTCCCCGACCACTGAACCAGAACATATAACATCAGGGCAGACCATTCCCCAGGTGTGTCAAGTTGCCAGCGAGCTTGATGTGATGATCCCCGCGCGAACAGCAGGTGTCCCCATCCGCCTCGTGACTCTTAAAGGGCAGAAGATGCCTGGCACACAGGCATTCTTTCAACCTTTGCCCCATTTCTGGGAACTCCACTTGACAGTCTGCGGCACGCCCCTTCTTGAGTTGAACAGTCGTTCAACCTACCTTCTGGTCCAGATCCTGGTCAAACCCTACAAGCCGTTCTTACTCCCAGGAGGAGGGGCAGGCTCTACACCCGAAAGGGGGGAGCTGGCTCCACTCCAATAGGAGGAGGCCGCACCCCAGTAGGACCACAAGGGGGAGTCGCATGCCCCAACTCACTCCGCCGGCATGCACTAGCTCCTAACCTTATCCCCCTCCCCCTGGTAATAATCTTTGGTAAAACCCTGCAGGGTACCATAGTCGCGGCGAACCTCCACTCCGCTCTCCTCAACAACACCTTGCATGCCTTAGAGACTCTGTCAAAAGTTGTCCAGGAAGACATAACCTATTGGTAGTTAGAGATTTGATGCAGGACCTCACTAGGGAAGTAAGCTCCTCAGCCAACAGTCTGAGTGGTGGAAGGATTCCATCCTATCTGGTCTCCCTAGACCTTGTTGAACAAATCTTAAAATCAGCTACTACCACTGTTGTGCAACCCTCACAGGTACATCTGGCATATAGTCTTGGCAGTGCAATTTCCTATTTTTCATAGGCCCTAGGACCTTCAACGACAATCAACAACGCCCTTCAGCAGCAGCTTCTGGCTGAAGGGACTAAATTGGTGCAGTTCAGTCTCAAACCGACTGGACTCACTACCACATCCTCCTTAGTGGTTGAATCATCACTGCTATTGTCGCACACTTCATGTATAAATACATCGAAGCTACAAGCCAGACTGGACTGCTCAGGTCACCACGATTCGCACACCAGTCTGAGACCATCACACTGGCCGGCTCCAATCCTTTCAAGGAGTAAGCCTACTAACCGCTAACCACCTTTCCCTTTTCCTTTTCCTCCCTTTTCTTAGAATTCTTTATAGGGATCAAAAGCAGCAAAGGATTGTGTTGGGGTTAATATATATTGCTTACTTAGGATGTGGATGCCTGTGTTTGATGTGTTTGGTTATTGTAGTTAGAAAAGTAAAAACTCTGCCCAGACCTTGCCTCACTGTCTGCCCAGACACCAGAGCCCTCTGTGAACTTGTGAACTCTATGAACTGTATGGACTGTTCCCATTTTCTCCTATCCTCAGGAACATATGGATTGCGTAACCCTCAGGATTACACCTATATGAACTGTCCGGCCCTTGAGTTGCTCTAAAGACTGCGGCCAGCACCCCACTCTTCAGACCAAAGGGGGGATGTTGGGCCAGGCCATGTGGTCAAACAAAGGAAAGGCCTACATGTAAGATTGAAAGCCTAAAACACCGGCCTAACAAGGGAATCAGAAACCTGAACTCTAGCCCACCCGCTGGGCTAGGACCTTAAACAAAGGAAAGCAGCGCCAAAATTCCAACAGGCCCTGAAGTTCACACCTAGGTGCGAACTGGCTGAAAGCCAACCTCTGGTCTCTCATTGGACGAGACTCGGGAGAACCCCGGGATGTCCCCATGACGTCACCAAGAGTATAAATTCCAGAGATACCTTTCCTCATGGCCCCTTATTGCGACCCCGTTGCTGAACAAGGTGGTACCTGAAACGTTCGAACTATTCTTTTGTTTAGCCGAGGCGCAGTCTTCAACTCGCGGGACGAGACCAGACTGTTTAGTGTTAGCCATAACACTGTTGGATCCAGAAGGATTAGATTAGCTGTTTGTGCATCCGGCATTCTAACTCCTTACACGCACTGCCGTGTGTAGCAGACCTGCAGAAGTGGACTGGAAGAGAATACAGCTAAGGACACTCCTTCCCTCCAAGAAGACAACGTAAGGATACGTTTCTTCCACCAAGTCGACTCCTGGCTGACATCTTCGCTGCCTACGAGGAAAGCCAGCTGGCCGTTGTTCCGTGCACGGAGAGATAACGGCCCCGCAGATATCCTGGGAAACCCCCTGGAATCGATAAGACGGACTCAAACACACACCAATCACTCGAGAGTGAATCCCAAGTAAGAGGCTTTGGTTCTGGGCAGAGACTAGAATAGGTGTGTTGAATAAGCTTACTGATCAGAAGCTGTATTTGTGCGTATTGGGAAGCGCATCGGACCGCCGCGTCCATATTATGCTGTATGAATAATACCTCAATCATTATGCTTGCTGCTTAATTTGATTGTGTTAATGTGAAGCTGATTTGTGTTCAATTGCATGCCGCTGAGCTTGCATCCATGTTAGTAGCCACCGTATAAAGCCAATATACTGCCTTTTACCAGTTCAAAGACCAGTAACCCGGCGTATTATTTCCAAGTCGTACCCCGAGTTCCTGTGTGGTAAAAGGCTATTGTCGTGTCTCTAGACGGCGAGTAGAACCTCTAGGTTTACCCTGAGTGTTTCCCCCTTTCTCTCTCTCTCTCTCTCTCTCTCTCTCCCTTACTAACCCACACACACACACACACACACACACACCCCCACATCCTACTACACATTCATTGCTACCTAAGAATTAGATGGTGTTGGTTTAGCTGCCTAACTCCAACTCCATCTTGGTTCCAAAACCCCCCTTTGTTCAAACTGCGCGGTCACAGCCGCCATCTTGAACTCTCGCGAGACCTCCCACTCACGTGGTCACGTCCGCCATCTCTCTCTCTCTCTCTCTCTCTCTCTCTCTCTCTCTCTCTCACACACACATACACACACACACACACACACACGCACGCATCCATACGTGCCATATGCTGTTTGTGCCTTTATGCTTGTTAGTTAGACTGATAGTTATAGTTGTATAATAAGTTGTTGATTAACTGCAGTGTTATTGATTATTGATTGATATTGCTAAAGTTAAATAAAACTCCATTATACTTTTAAAGAGAAGTTGTCTATGATTCCTTGTGCGTATGTGTTGCAATAACTGCTGGTTGTGAGGGCCTGTGTACGAATTCACCCTTCACTGTTCACTCATAAATGTACAGTGGTCCTTAAAAACTGTCATTTGGGGGTGAACAGCCATTCTGAGACTGTATTGAAGGTTCGGTTATTGGTCCCTGATTCCAGGGTGGTGCCCCGTTTATATTGACTCCCGTCAATAATTTTATGAATATTAATAATTTCACAATTATTAATTATTAATTGCTAATAACCAAACCTGCCCCTATCAAAGCCCAACATGTATTATAGACACGGGCTTCATAGAAAGTGTTACCAAAAATACTTTAAAATTACATTAAAATTTCAAAATCAAAAATGAATGACCCTCTATGCCACATGACACCAGCAATTCTAAAATGATAAACTCATAAACTCTTTCACCCATTTTTCCTGCCTCTCTCCACTTCCTGCAGACTAATAAGCACAGAAACGCCTCGAGAAAAGAGTATTTAAAAAATAACCGTATCTTGCAGTGGATGTGTCCCCCCCCCCCCCCCCCCTTTTTATCTTTAGTACACGAAGCAATTCAACATTTCAAGTTTTCAAAACAAAACAAAAAAGGACTAAAAACGGTCAAGGTCTGATTAGCTGCAGGCCCTCGGCAGCGGCGCTATCTCCTCCGTGCTGCTCAGGCATGTGAGCGCTGTCTGGCGCTGCGGGGCCGGGAGTCGGTCCGGGGCCGGGAGTCGGTCCGGGGCCGGGAGTCGGTCCAGGGCCGGGAGTCGGTCCAGGGCCGCCGCGCTCTCACAAGCTACTAAAGATGGATGCACACGTCAGCTCCAAGTCCACTGCCCACATGTAAACAATGAAGCTTTGCCTCTTTCATCTCTCCTTACCCCCTCCCACCTTCCTTCTCCCCACGCCAGGAAATAACCCCCCCCCCCCCCCCCCCCCCCCACTTCCACCCCTCCCAAACTGCCCCTCCTCTTCTGCC
>NC_136006.1:6612678-6617678 GCF_048128805.1 Centroberyx gerrardi | reverse complement strand
TTATTATTATTATTAGTAGTAGTAGTAGTAGTAGTAGTAGTAGTAGTAGTAGTATTAGTATTATTAGTATTAATATTATCATCATTATATCTCTATAAAAACCACAGACAAGCAGTTTCTCTATAAGAGCAGCTGCACATTTGACATCTTGGTGACATCACAGGTTCATGTATGCACATATATGGATTCAACTGTCCCAGACTATAGAGTAACACAGACCAAATCTATAATTAAGTGCTATTCCTGTTTAACTGACATGAGGTATGCCAACCGGTTCCAAAATCCAGGAAATATGGAATACCAAGGGAAAGTATGTGAACCCTCTGCCAATTTAGATTTGTCAAATGTGTTTTTTTAATAAGACATAAAAAGTGACAGATTAGCAAGGGGAACTTGCAAACTTTCCACTGCCATTGTATTAAAGATAAGGGGTTTTTATGTGCTGCTTATGTAACAAAGACAAATAATAGAGGGGTAAATACTGTGCGGCCCTAAATATTTTTCCAGGAACAGCAGTTGTTTTTTTTGCACCCTGCTTTAACCATCTGTGGTCGATATTTTTCAGATATCAGCCACAGTTATTTCACCGAGTCTTTACTGGACTTTTGACAACTCCTCACCCATCCTCAGTCATCTGCCAACTAGAATTAACACCACACTACTATGAGGTGCAAAATGTGTGTGTGTATGTGTCTGTGTGCGCATACACACGTGTGTGTGTGCATGCCTTCGTGCATACACGTACATGTGTCAGGTGAAAACCACATAACTCCAATTTTGGTGATTTCAATTGAAGGATTTCATGCTCCTCTATCTGCATTTTTATTCTTGTTGCATTTTTATTCTTGTCTTTTATAATCACTTTCTGTAAAGCACTTTGGTACAAACTTGTTTTGTTTTTTAAAGCTCTATATAAATAAACTTAAACTTGAAACTTGAACTCTATCAGCTGAGAAAATTCGACCACCTTTGTGTTTATGAAGGCTTAAAAACCAATGGGATAAACTCAAAAAAATATATGATGGTCAAGCAGAAAACAAGGCTGTTATTCTTAGCTTGTGAAAAGTTGACTTTTTGGAGATACCGGGTTTTCACCCAGCAACAGCGATATCCAGGTGTAATTCTCCACGAGTGTGTGTGTGCACAAACAGCCCGGCGCAGCACTGAAAGACAGCTATAAAAATGAAGAGTGTCAGCACATCACCTGACAAGGTGTTAAACCCACACTAGCCCCTCAAACTACCTGAGGCATTTTAATTATGCTGTTATAACAGCTCCCACGCTCCGCATATGACTGCCTGACTTAAAATAAACCCCGACCGGCCTAATCCGGCCGGGGAGCGTCTGAGCGCACGCGGCGGAGAAATCCTCGCCGCTGCTGGCTCGCTGATGGTATGAGGCTGTGTGAAGAAAATCTTTGGCAGGATGAAATGATTCGGTGGAATAGATCAGCCTGAAAGAAGATGCTGAGTTCTTCAGCCGGGATTGATGTGTGTGTCAGGAAAGGTGACGGGAATAGCAGGGGAGGCACAAAGTTATGTGTGTGTAAGATACTAATATAAGCTGCGGAGTGTATGTGTGAGAATTTGAGGGTGTGTAGCTGCTTGTCTTGTGTGTGTGTGTGCATCTGTGTGTGTGTGTGTGTGTGTATGTGTGTTTGAGAGAGATATACCAAAAGAAGTGGAGTGTGTGTATATGTGTGATGGCTTACATCCGCACATATAGCACTTGCATGTACGTAGACCTATGTGTGTACGTATCTTAGTATATGTGTGTGTGTGTGCATCTGTGTGTGTGTGTGTGTATGTGTGTTTGAGAGAGATATACTAAAAGAAGTGGAGTGTGTGTATATGTGTGATGGCTTACATCCGCACATATAGCGCTTGCATATGCGTAGACCTATGTGTGTATGTATCTTAGTATATGTGTGTGTGTGTGTGTGCACATATGACACAGTGGAGTGTTAGTATGTGATATAGCTCGTCCCAAACGATCACACAGCGCCTCGGCTGTGCAGGAGATTATTGTCTGTGCAGGAGGAAACCGTTTTCTAATCTTGCGGAGCGCGTCAAAGTCTTTTTGTTTACACTCACTCCTGTACGTCTAATCTCAGCGCTGAGTGGATCTTTCTGCAGAAGTACGCCTCACATACCGCGATACAACTTAACAGGAGCCGCACGGCCGGCTCGGAGAACGATTAGACAGAATTAGTCTGCTGACTGACTGATGGATGGGCCGGGAGGACGAGCATACTGGCATGCTTCATGCTTACCACGCTTCATTATGGGGAACTTTTGCATGAGCCATTGTGCATCCCCAAATCATCAAATTCATAGTATTTGGAGTTTTGTTCCAAACATTATGTCAATTTTTTGTGATGTTTATTACTTGAAATTTATTACAACTTCATCTTCAAAAATGTTACTATTCTGAAGACAAAGGCCATAACATAAATGCTTTTGCGTTCATTCCAACAATCATTTTGAGAAGGCATTACATAAAAAGTTTGTGAAACTTCAATTAAACTGTATGTTTAGTTGTGGGGATGCAAAATGGCTGCTAAATATTACATTAAAAGGCAGACAGACTGGACGTTGCTCTTGCTGTTGCCAGGCATCTTAACATTGCCACACTGCCATGTTACATGTAGCAACATTGTGGGTAGCAGTGTTTGTGGGAAATGGTCTAATTCTTTGAGAGACACAAAAAAGTTTTTAAAACACTTTATTGTGTCTCTGAAAAATAAAAACTTAAACAAAGTGCTATCAGTGTAAGTGGCAGCGACAGGCTTCCCTGAATAACCTGACCAAACTTTCTACCAAAACAGTTTTATCCTGGCTTCCACTGAATGTAAACCTCTGTCAACAAGATAAGGGAGGGAAGAAATGAAAAGACATGATGTAAGTGATAAAACGGCAGAAACGTTTCCTTCGGTGGCAGCAGGGTCACGATCTTTTTTAGGGAATCCGGATCCAGCAGCACAGTTCTCCGGGAAGCGGGCGTTCACAGCCTCTGGTGGACAGTTGTTGTGACATGATGCGTCTGACACTGGTGATCCTCTTCAGGCAAACAACCTAGCCATACATAACTTATATAACCATGGCCAACTGCATTCCTCTGGGAAAGACATTATGAGCTTCAAGTTGCATCTTTTTTGGTGTCTGACCTAAAAAACAGATTCGGAAGTCCTGTAGCGCAGCAAAACAGTGTTCTGTGATGGCTTCACTTAGCTATTCCTCTTGATTCATGATAACACTTTTGAGATGTTTCACTGCTTCAAAGCCTTACAAACTGCATCTTTAATCAGCTAAATTATTTTTATTACTGATTCTATCATTAGTATTTAATTTATTCCACACATCTAACTTTCTAATTAATTGAATTACCTCATTTGCTTTTCAATAATTGTAAATTACGATCGACTGCATCTCTTCGGTTAGTTAATCATTTAATTCTGCTACTTTCTGAAACAGAAACTTTAGAAGGGTGAATAATAGCAAAGTGCATTCGTGGCTGGGTGGTGGAGTAGCAGATTCAATTTAATGAGATTACAATAATCTGACTGCTATAAAACAGAATTGTAATTGGTTGGAGTTTCTGTTAAAGCAGAGAAATCAGACGGTGCTTATGCAGAAATGACTTCCTGGATTACTAGAAAACATGTTTGAAGGGAAAAAAGGGCTTTTAGAGTGTGAGATTATAAATACAAACAGAATTTCTCTTAAGATCTTATTTGATCCTTGTGGAATATGATAATACCAATATTCACACACCAGTCTGAAAATTAAAATGAATTGTTCCTTTAACTGCATAGAGCTTGCATATAAATGGTGTTAAAGTAACCCAAATGCTACTGCAATAACAGTTTATATCACTTAGTGTGAATATTGTATGTTTTTGTGCTTTATCTCTTTTACATTTTGGTTATTTATTGTGTTGGACACCATTCTGCCAGGTAATTTCCCCCATATTGGACAATAAAGTCTTGAACTTCCACATTACTAGCTATAATTATAAAGACTATAAAGTAGTAAGTAATCTATAACGCAGGCTTCCCAGCCCTGATAATTATATGGGGCTGTGGCACAGGAGGAAAACTCCAACCAACTCACAAGCAGTGAATTAAGTCTGTAAACAACGCTGAACAGAGCTCATTTTGACTTTCCCTATCTCGAAAATTCCTCCTTTTTATCTGTAGTGGGGGCTCGAAAACTTTTATTTTCAGTTACTCAGTATTTGAGTAAACAAAGTCTCGCCCAGAGACGCCTTCAAACACACTCTTATTCCCCTCATTTTCTCATGGGGATCCACTGTAAACAGGCCATTTTTGGCATCCCAATCCGCAGTTTAAGAAACACTGAGGTGATTATCTGGGGGAAAAGAGCCGTACGTGGTTCCAGGATGTGGAAATCATGACGGTGCAGAAAAACCGGCAGCAAAATGGCGGCCTGCCCAGCCCGCAAAACTTGGACCAGTTATAATTTGTCAAGTCCCAAGCAGCTTATAATGAATCGTAGCTGCCCCGAGCAAAGCGCTCCCAACAACTCGGCTTTAATATCAACAAACAGGGTTCCAGGTCTAAAACTTAAAACGGAAAAGCTCATTCGCCTGGCATTCTTCGCTAACTGCCCCCCTCCCCCCCCCCCTTCCTCCCCCCCTCCTCCCCATCACACATTCTTTACTAACGAGGAGAAAAGGGAAACCAGTCAAACTCCTTTCTGGAGCCGCCTGAGAAGGAGGGGGTCGTGTTGTACAGTTTCCTCATCAGAAACACCAACAAACACTGTCCCGTCCTATTTACAGTGAGGAGTGTGGCAGTGTGTGTGTGTGTGTGTGTATGTGTGTGTGTGTGTGTGTGTGTGTGTGCCTACATACACTACCAGTCAAAAAGTTTGGACACACCACATTCTCCTTTATTTTTACTATTTTCCACATTTTAGAATAATAGTAAAGACATCAAAACTATATGAAATAACACAAATTGAATTATGTAGTGACCA
>NC_136006.1:6597678-6610178 GCF_048128805.1 Centroberyx gerrardi | reverse complement strand
GGAGACAGAAAGATCCCAGGCCGGATTTGAACCAAGGACGTCTACATGATATGCACCTTAGACCTCCCTAATTTCATGAGATATGAGATTTATAGGGAGAGTGAAAGTTATGAATAAAACAGTCATTCTTATACTTAATTATGCTGCACCTCATTTTTCTGGGGGGCCCCTGGAACCCTGTCAAGGATCCCAGGTGGTCCCCGGACCCTACTTTTGGAACCAATGCACTAGACCAGCGTTTCCCAATCCAGTCCTCAAGTCCCCCCTGTCCTGCAAGTTTGTGTTCCAGCTCTACCTCTGATCCAGCTCTACCTCTGATCCAATTAAGGGCTTAATGCTGATTGGCTGAGCAGTAGAAACAGATCTACCTGAACTGGGCTAGCATGAAAGTGTGCTAATTGGAACAGATGTGCAAGAGTAAAGACGGAACAAAACCTTGCAGGACAGTATTAGAATTAGTAGTATTCACAAATACTACAGTGTATAACCTGGATCTGGTGTACAAAAGTGCACACACACACACACACACACACACAACTTCACTCATTTGAAGATGGGCCAGCATCTTCCCACAGTGAGAACACAAGATTACTTCCAAGCTCCCTGTCTCCTTATCCTTAATAAACCCCAACAACCCCCCGCCCACCCTTCAACTCCACACTCCCCCCCCTGCCCACCCTTCAACTCCACACTCCCCCCCCTGCCCACCCTTCAACTCCACACACACACACACACCCCCCCCCCCCCCCCCCCCGCCCGCCCACCCTTCAACTCCACACTCCCCCCCCCCCCGCCCACCCTTCAACTCCACACACACACACACCCCCCCCCCCCCCCCCGCCCACCCTTCAACTCCACACTCCCCCCTAAGGAACCTGATCAATAATTCCACTAGACTGGAGCCCAAAAAGTCAGCTGAAGGGAGGAGCGCGCTTGGTAAGAGCCTTCAAAGTGCTTCTCATGGTGGTGCCGGTAATGAAGGGGGCATACAGTATGTCGGAGTTGCAGGAGAAACCTTGTATCTTGAAAAAGTCACAGTTCACAGCAGCTGAGAAAAACAGCCTCGTTGTCAGCGTGATGCCTGAGTATATTCTGAAACAGCACAGGTGGTTTTGAATGGGTTTCCGTGGGTTCCTGTGGTCGTGACGCTCGTTCTGCCCGTAAAGGACGGAGCTGGACTTTCCAAAATTAGGGGAGTTAGGGGCTTTTAATGCGACGACAGTGATGTGTATTTGGCATACTGATCGGGGGCTTGAACTAATCTGGTACAGTGTGGGAGAACTCCCAAAGCCCATTCATTATTCAGTGAAGTGGGAGAGATATCTGCTTCCCGAATTACCCTTCCTCTGAGGTGGGAGAGAGAGATGAAGAGATGGAGGGAGAGAGGGAGAGAGAGAGAGAGAGAGAGAGAGAGAGAGAGAGAGAGAGAGAGAGAATGTCTCCTGCCCTTAATCGCCTCTCTAAATTCTGTCTTGCAGTATTTGTGAATTTAAATAGCATGAAGATCTACTAGTATGCGATAATAATAATAATAATAATAATAATAAAAATCATAATAATAATAATCTTGTGCTTAAAGGTTCTACGTGTAGTATTTTTAAACATCAATACATCAATATCAAATTAATTGTCATATGTTGGTATAATTACTGTAAACAAATGAGACTATGGTGGAAACGATTGGTCGCCTCTATCTCACAGCAGTGGGATTGTTATTGTTGTTGCTAGTATTTCTCAGCCCATTGTTTCCTGTTGTAAATGTATCACTCGCCCTTTTTGCCTTCTTTCTTCTTCTTCTTCAGTCAAAGGTTTTCTCTTTGTCGTTACTGAAGAGGATCAACATGTTGGAAGTGATTTCTCCATCTTCCTTTCCCTCCTTCCTCCATCTGCTGCCAGAAACTCTTTCAGCTTTAGCTCCGTTTGCTCTGGAAGAACAGAACCTCTTCCTGTTTTGTGCCGTAAAGCGATCCAGCAGATTTCCCTCCAGATCCAATCCAGTGGCTCACAATGTAAAATGCAGTGTAGAGCAGTGATTCTCAATTCTTTTTCATATGAAGGACCCCTAATTTAGTTCACATTAGGGCCACGGACCCCCATTTGAGGAGATTTTTTATCTTGGACCCAAATCTGAGAATATTTTTATTGTTAGATACGACTTAGTCCAGAATCCCATGACTATCTGTATTGTAGGTAGAGAGATGACAGTGAAACAATGATCAAAACAAGTAATTCTTCTACATTCTCTAATTGTGTTAACTTCTTGTAAATTAAATAATGGTGAAATTTAACAATTCATCAATTTGCTGGGGACCCACTGGAACTCCTTCAGGGACCCCCTGGTGGTCCCCGGACCCCACGTTGAGAACCACTGGTGTAGAGGCTGACAGTCTTCTTGGTGATTGTCTTGTTTGTTAATGATAATTATACTAACGTCTCAAAATGATTGTGGTATTGATCTATTAATGTTAATACGCTACACATAGCACCTTTAAATTAGACAAAAAACACATGGGAAGTATGTTTAAAAGTAAACTAAAAGTGCGTTTTAAGAAGTTATTTCAAAGACAGTATTACATTAGCTAGCTTAAACTCCTCAAGGAAGGATGCTCCACAGTCTAGAGACACTGATAGTTAAAGCACAATTCCCTTTAGTCAAGAGTCTAGACTGAGGGAAAGTAAAAGGGTCCGGAGATCTGAGGTTGCTTTCTGGCTCATAGGGAATTATGAGATCTACAAGGCAGGTAGGGGCCAGACTTAGACCTGCTTTAAACGTGATCACTAAAATTTACATCTAACTTGTAACCGCTGTAGAGATACAGCACTAAAACTGGACAGATTTGGTGTCTTTGTTTGGCATCAGTTAACGTCTGCATATGAGAAGAGTCTTATGTGCAATTTGATACGCCGAAGAAGCCAGAGAATTGCATATTGCATCTCCCCCTGTCTCTATAATCTTAAACACAACAATGTTCCCGAAAGAATATCCCCTTACACATCGCTCCTACCGAGTGTGTGTTGACTCACACACACACACACACCCACACAAACACTTTCTTAGATACACGGACGCCTAACACACACACACACACACACACACACACACACACACACCCTCATTTTGAAGAGCGGTGACAGATAAGAAGCAGTATGTGGAAGAGTCCCTGATGATAGGTGCTGTCATGCTTCTGTCTGGCTGAGTGCGACAGAGTAGATCGTTTTCAGAAGCTGCGGTAAACTATAGCGGTGACACGTGTGTGCGTGTGTGTGTGTGTGTGTGTGTGTGTGTGTGTGTATTCTATAAGAAGGCCCAACAGCGATTGCATCTGCTGAGGAGCCTGCTATCAAGAATAATATTTCATCTTCTGTCTACAAATCCCACATTGGATCTGCACTCGGCTTCAATATCACATCCTGATTCAACTATCTCGCCGTCCGCAGCAAAACAAAACACTCGAGCATCATTAAGAAAAATAACAAACACCGGCCTTAATCCCCCCACGTTGCCGCTTTGAACTCTTCCACTGGTCAAAAACACCTAGAAGAAATCATTCATTCCCTCGGCAATAAATCCTATGAGCGAGTGATAAGGCTCGCGAAACCCAGAGCATCTGCTGCTGCTGCTTTTCAGAATCACAATCAGAATCAGAAATACTTTATTGATCCCCGAGGGGAAATTGGGTTACACTGCAGTTGCTCACATTCTAGAAGAGAAATGTATATAAGCACAGAGAAATTATAAGAAAAATAGAAATAAGAAATATGTAAAATATGTGCATTATACTACAATATATAACAATAATAATATAGAAATAAGAGAAATAAGAAATATGTACAAATATGTGCATCATACTATAATATATACAACAAGTCTGTCTCTTGTAAATACTATATTCGTTGAATGTTATTTTTTCGTTTTTATTGATTGTTGCGCCCAAGTCGAACACTATTTTCTGTCCGAGTGAATTCTAAGTATGAAATTCAGTGTATATCTGCATGTACAGTGTGTGTGTGTGTGTGTGTGTGTGTGTGTGTGTGTGTGTGTGTGTGCACATGTAGGTATTGCCGACGTCTTTTTACATTCTCTTTACGCTCTTTCTGCATCAAAATGATTTTTTTGGGGGGAAATCCTGCAGTTTTAAACAGTGAGTGAGTAGAAGTGGGCTGGTAGTGTAGCCTAGTGGTTAGAGACCCTGTCCCGTACCTGAAAAGTCTCGGCTTCGATCCCAGCAACAGCCAAGTGTCCTGCTGATGTGTCCTGAAGCAAAACATTAACCACCTACCTGCTCACTCACTGTAAGTTTTTATTGTAGTTGTCTTTAAAAAAGAAAACGTGTGTGTACAGCTGTCTGCATGAGTTGGTGGCTGTTTATGCATGTGTTTCTTTGAGATGGCATCTGAATGCTCATGTGCATTTATGTGTGTGTGTGTGTGTGTGTGTGTGTGTGTGTGTGTGTGTGTGTGTGTCTTGTTATGGTATGTAGTGGACTGCAGCAGGTGTGATTTAAGCTTCCCTTATCTCAATGTTTATACTATTCTGGGTGTCCAAATTGGTTTGTTTGCTACCTTATGTTTGTTTAGTTTCTTGTATTTGTGTGTGTGTGTGTGTGTGTGTGTGTGTAGGAGAGAGAGATAGATAAAGAGAGAGAGAGAGAGAGAGAGAGAGATAACGAGAGAGGGGGGTAGAGAGGAAAAGGAATGATATCACCCATGGGTTTTTAAGGCTCTGACTTGCATTACCATCTGTTTGTGTGTGTCTGAGTGTGCCCATGCGTGTGTATATGTGTGTGTGTGTGTGTGTGTGTGTGTGTGTGTGTGTGTGTGTGTGTGTGTGTTTGCTGTTGATTTAAGGCAGCAGAAGCAATACAGGCCTTGTTTGTGGTTATTCGCTGGGTGTTTTAACAGGCCAAGGCTGTTTGTTTGTTTTTTCAGGGGGGCTCGGTGTGGGAAACCCCGCAGGAGGCCGATGCGAAGCGCGTGAACACACACACTCGTCGCGTGAACGCACACGCTCGTCGCGTGAACGCACACGCTCCCGGTGTGAACGGACGCGGCGGCCGCGGCGCTGCTGTCGCCGTCCGTCTTCAGCTGTCTCCCATGTCGCCCCGGGTGCCTCACCTGTCACCCTGCGGACGGTGGGTGGGTGCACAGCAGGAGGTGCGGTGGTGGGGTGGGGGAGGGGGTGAGGGGGGGTGAGGAGGGGCAGGGTGACCCCACCATGAAAGACAGGGAGATGAAAGGGAAGCAGGAGGGAAAAGAGATGAAGAGAGCAGTCATTTAAGGCTGTTTTTCAAAGGCAAGGACAGAAACCTGAGGTGACCCGCGAGAAGACTGAAACGGCTCCGGAGTGAGAAACTGGTGTCGAAAGTTACAGTGATAGTTTGCCTAAGCTTCTTCGAGGTCCCGCTGTGTGAGATAGGGCAGATAAAATACAGCAAGCTAGAAGACTTACAGTCTAGATATGGTACATTTTGTTCAGCCGGTTTACACAATCTCACAAAACCAAGCTTGGGTTTGACAGGGAAAAAAAATAGCTGAGAAATTTGAAGTGTTTTCTTGAGACAACACTTGTTTAAAGTTGTTTAAATGATTAAAAAAATGTTTTATTTTGTTGACATCTTTGTTGCTAAGCACTTCCCAGAGATCACCTGTCAATCAAACAGTGTGGGCGGAGCTTGGATTTTCTGTTGATGCAGTTTGAGTTTCTCTTTTCTCTGTCTGTTCAGTCATGGTGGCTATCGCTGCTCATGCTAACTACCCAGTTCTTCTTCTATTGATTCCAAACAGACACCGGAAATGTAAATCGAATCAATTCCTGCTCACCTGAGGATTTCTCCCAGGAAAGAGCTACCAGAAACCAGGTGTTCAGAACAGCAAATGTAAAAGCTTTCATGAACTGGATATAGGTTCAGGTTGTGTTAGAACATTTAGAGATAGAGAGTAGCAAAACAGACATGTATGTATATGAAAATGTCACATTATTACTTTAAAGGTTGGTAGAGAAAAAAACGTACGAGTCTTTAAAGGAATACGCCCTCTTTTTGGCAAATGTTTTTGGCCAGCTTAAAACTCTGATGGTAGTTTCACCTCTGTGTGTTCAGTATTTTCTACACTGCAGTGCTTTTGAGGTTTTCCAAAAGCCCATACTGTCCGGTCATCACTTCACTCGGTCGTGACTCTGCCAGCCTCCCCAATGGTGCACTGACCTTCCAGCCCGGACAGCAGAGTCACTCCTCTTGCCTCGTAGGCTGAAAACTCATCTTTTCAACTTATGTCGCTTTCTTCCCACTGAATCATATTCCCTCTCCTCTACCCACTCTATTTGCTCTCAAAAAATCCCTTCTATCTCTTTGCTTAAAGGAAAAATCCACCCTGAAAGACTTCAGCACTGTTAAAAAAAACAGCTAGTGGTGGTGTAACTTGAACTTCTGGGACATTTTGTTGTCGGTGGTGTATTTTTCTCATCCCTGTAGATAACTGGCCTAACGTAGATGTGACGTCATGTCGAGATTTATCCAGTGCAGCTGCAGTAGGGTTTGCGATCTAAAACATCTGAAAGGTAAATGTCAGATTTTGGTGTCAGTCCCTCAGACTCAAAGAGCGAGGGCTTCTTTATAGAGCCGCCATTTTGCACCGACGTTCAATAATCCATTGTAGAAAAAGCAGCATTACCAATTTCTCTCAGACCAGAATGCAATGCAGCCAGAAGACATGAGTAAGGGGTGTGGCTACAATTATAGACATGCCCTAACGTTCGCAAAATAGTTGGCTATCTAGTTATAGTTATATACCCAAAGGCCCATTTTTGATTGAAAGCAGCAAGTTTATACCCGTTCTGTGTGGGCTGTTGAAAAGCATTCTGGGAAATCACTAACTGAAGTAGATGAGGCAGGTTGAGGGAAAAGTGGATACACCAAAAAAGTAAATTTCATCAAAAATAAATCCTGGCATCACAGATTGATATATAACTGTAACAGTATCTGAGGGTGGATTTCTCCTTTAATTTTTATTTTACTTCTTTTCTTGTCCTTCTCTATTCCATGACCATTCTGTCTCACAGGAATATTATCAGAGCTCTACGCCTCTGACCCTTACACTCATTATTATTGGTCGCTTGTAATGTTGGTCATCTAAGAATTTAAGCTTTTCTACTGTTGGACTCATTGTAAGTCGTTCTGGATAATGTAATGTTAGAATACATACAGCACAGCAAACTAAACACATACTGGACACACACAGCTACAACTGCTGTCAATCTTCTCATTGCTTATTTTGTAAAAGGTCTTTAAGAGGTTCAAAGGACGGTGGCAGTTAAGCAGAGAGAGGAACAGAACAGCTTCAACAATGGAGGAAAGAGGAGGAGGGGAGGAGAGAAAGAAGAGGAAGGGGAAGAGCCAAGGTGAAGGAGAGATAGCAGCAAAGTCACGGTCATTACAAAGATGCTGATTGGCAGGAGGAAGGCGGCTTGAGAGGAAGCATCTAAAACCTCGTAAAAAACTCCTTCCCCCGCTGACGACAACACCATCTGTACCTCCCATTATCTCTCCTTACCTCCTCTCCTTCCCCTCCTCCCTCTCTCCTTCCTGCACCCTGTCTCCTTCCTCTGCCCCCCCGCTGAGAGGTTGTTTTGGTAGATGAAGGGCTAAGACCCGAAAATCACCGTCTCAGCGCTCCGCCCCCGCTGAGTGTGTTCCCACAGACTGCCCAAACTATCCCAGAGGTCAAAGGTCGCAGCTAAAGTGCTGCCAGACTAACTGGGAATCCAGTGGGCAGCGTTGTGGCTGTTTGTGGCTGCTGCTAGTCATAATAGTTTAGGGTGGCAAGTGCTGAAAGTCTAGCTCAGTAAACAAAACTTTAAAAACCCCTCACAAATCCTACACAGACTTCCTGACACACACACACACACATACGCACAGATAAACAGACAATTGCACACACACACACACACACTTAGACTTTATTGACACAAGGCAGCCATTAGCTGGAGAAAAATAGAGACTCAAACAAAGGCACCATTTTCCTTGTCAAGACATTTGAATTAAAAGAAAATCAATGCCTTTTTGATTACTGTGTGAATCATCTAGAGAGTTTAACAACAGAATAATTGCTCGGTTGAGTTTTTGTCCATCGGCGCCTGAACAAATGTACCCATTTATAAATGATTTCAATAACGCAGTTTGCGCAGCTTGTTTGCAAAAAGTGGAGCGGCAGCATCAGACTGAGGGGCATTCTACCAAAAAACACAGGAAACTCAACCTGGGTGAAAAAAATAACGCCGGGACACATTCATTGCAAATCTTACAAGCCGTGAGTTTTCTTTTCATAAGTGCCCTTCATTGATCCTGCCTGTCGGTGGCAGAGTGGTACATTTCCACCCCCATTTCTCTCTTATCCCAACAGTTACTACAAGTCAACAACTCTCTGACTGCGTCCCTGAGTGCTACTCTAACAAAGTGTGTGTGTGTGAGTGTGTGTGTGTGTGTGTGTGTATGTTGAGTTTGTGCCAGCGGCGTGCATTCCTTAGCCTCCGTTAGCATTCAGCCCACATAGGTCACGGCCAGCAGGCTTTTGTGTTCAGCCCGCCTCGGTGTCACTGCAGTGTGGTGGGTGTGTGTGTATACAAATGGGAGAGAAAGTCAATGAGAGTTACGCACACACACAAACACCGCATAGACAAGCACACAGAAACACACACACACACAGTTTGTTAGAGAGTAGCACTCAGGGACACAATCAGAGAGCTGCAAAGGCTTTCAAAGAAAAAAACCTGCTAAAAGAGTCACGTGGTCTCACACATCCTAAATGTCAACCAGAATTGCACAACACAGGAGGAGGGAAATTACAGCTCGGTTGTGCATTATACAACAGGTAGTTTCAACCGGGCAATTTGATTGGTCCAAAACGTGTTCCAACGGTGTGGATAAGTCCCATACAGCAAAGCAAGCTGTGCGTTACCAAAAATGGCTCCGGTTGCCATGTTAACTGAGCAACCAGGGATCTATCCAGCAACCTTAGCAACAGCGACGCAGACGATGTCCACCGCAGCACATGATCACATGATGATCACAGCCGCGCAGTGATTGGAGGGGCCGCCCTTCATTCCGGAAGGCCGTGGGTTCAAAGCACAGGCTGTAAACACAGATGGAGGTGATGAGTGTGACGTCACCCTCTGAAGCCTGGAGATCGGGTTTATGATCGCCGCCATGTTGACGTTTTTTGGAGCCGGAGCAGCCAGAGCGAGGTCGAGGGTCGTCCGCAGAGCCGCAGCTCCGCCTGCAATTGTCCCGTAAGCGGCGACCTGTCAATCACTAGGAAGACAATATATCCATTATATCTCGTTAATGGCATAATTATTTTGAAAATCCCAATTAAAATGAAATTAGCTACTGAGGCCATAACCGCTTGTTGAAAAAACTTTATTGACTGAGCGAGAATTTGGGTTGTGGTCCCATTGACTCGCATGGAGTCGGGCGGTTCGGAGTGTTTTTGGATGGTTAGAGGAACTGCCGCTGCCGCCACTTCCTTATTGGTTTCAAAATTCACCGCTGGTTTTGACTGCTCGGGTCAAACCCCTGTGGCAGCAAGCGTCCGACCTCTGACCTCCCAGTGGAGCAAGGCAAGCAGAAAGACTATTTCTCCTTTGATCAATAGATTATAATAATAGTAATAAAAACCCTCCAGTGTGTGTTACTCCAACACTGCTGCTGGGAATGGAAGATTTGTGGATATGTGGTGTGCTTATGAAAAATCCCCTTTATCTGATCGCACAATCACAACACCACAAACTATCACCACTGCAACACTGCCGGTGGAAATAATAATTTTGAGGTTGGCTGTATCTATAAAGTATGACATCACACTGCTCACACACAGCTGAGAAGAACAGGGCTGCGATTCAGAGCTTCCCTCGTGTCAGACGGCGTGTGTGATCATGAGGTAATCATCACACGACTTTATCTTGACACCGGAATGAATCATTGCAAGAAAGTGGCTTTGACATCTCATCAATTCGCTCTCACGGTGTATTTATTTAGGCAAGTGTTCCTAGGTGTGTCTCCAAGCTCAGGAATATTCAATTAAAAGACGTGGCAGCAGCTGCCGGTTTTGAAATTCCCGGGGTTGAGTCACCCCCTCCCTCGCGCCCTGCAGTCACTCCAAACCGCCGCCGCAACCGAGCAGAACAATGCCAGCCGCGTCATTTGCATCGCCCGGGTCTATCCTTAGCGGTAAGCTATGTTAAGTAGCTCTTGTATAACAGACATGCTGCATCATGGTTTCGCTAACAAGAAGAGGTGACTAAGTTCAAACTCCTTAAGCTACTCCCAACCTGAATTCTTCCCTCCCGAGAGTTTCGGGAAAAAATGTCAAAGGTGAAATAGATTCAAAGTGGGAAAAAAAACAGCGATCTACTGTACGTCTGCTCCGAGCGGCGTGAAGCAGCGAGGCGCGGTAACTGAGGTTAATCGCTACTTTAGAGCACTTATGTCGGTTTGCATGTTGAATATATATATGTTCCGGTGTCTCCCAAGACCCGTCGCGAGGAGGCCTTACCCCCGGCTGAACCCTCGCTGTGAGCTGTAGAGAGATGTCGAACACGCCGCGTATGAATAAGACAAGATGTTCAGCTCTGTGGGTGCTGCTGAGGGAGTCTTTTCTCTCTCTCTCTCTTCATGTTTCCCCCAAATGGATGGAGAGATAGATATTCTGTCTTTCTCCACCTCTCGTTTTTTTCATCAATCCCCCACCCCCCCACCCCGCTCTGTTTTGCCTCTTGCTGCTCCATCACCGCTGCATTCAGACTGTTTTTCTTTGCCTTTCACTCATTTTCCCGTCTCTTTCCATATATCAGCCATTAAACACATTAAATCGCTGTACAGCACATTGCCTCTGCAGGCCATAATGCGCTTGGCTTTGCGGGAGGCTTGGCGATATCCCTCCTGACGGCCACATTGTCCCGCGCCATTACACACAAATGCACATGCACGCAAACGCCCACTTAACACACACACACACACACACACACACACACACACAGAGAAATGAATGCAACCGCCATAGATCGCTAACCAAGAGATGGATACATCCATTTCTGATCGCGTTACTCCCATGTGTGACGAAAGCTCTTCCTCCTCCTCTTCTTCTGTCTCTCTCTGTTGATTTCTCTCTCTCTCTCTCTCTCCCTCGCTCATTTTTGAATCATTTGTTTCCACAAAAGCTCCGAACGGTCACAGTTGCCGTGGCGTCCGCGGGTAATTGGGTTCAAAAATGACACTTTGCTTTTCACGAGTGAGAGACGGAGAGCAATTTGTCCTGTCTCTCGGCGAGGGTGACACCCCGGATGTGCTTAAGGACAGATGTGGGAACCCGGAGACGAGGGGTGAAGAGCGGCAGATAGAGGAACTCACTATGAGCTAATGAGGAGAGGGATTTGTACATCAGAAAATGTGCAGAAAGAAATTTCAAAGCGTGGGACACATAGGACACAGTTTGAAGATATACATGCGGGAATATGGGCTGCGCAATTTTTTGGCGTTTGTTCATTTTCTTAAGGCGGCGCGACCTTTGTGGTTTATTTATGCGAGCGGCTTGTGAGAACCGCTCACAGTAAACACACATATGTTTTAATGTAGACATCCTAGCTGTGCGTTGAGTGTCGCAACACTATCAGCGCTGTAAACATAAACAGAGAGCACACACAAAATGTAACTGCACTTTTGGCATAAACCGTCTACATACAGATGGGCCAAACAAGTAATAGTCAAATATGTAAAAGTCAGTAAAACCACGGCAAGCAAAGAAAAATAGAACATATAAGTTTAGATTTGGTTCATAGATAGTCTGAAAGATGTGCTTCAGATGGTTTGTTGTGAGGTGAAATGTTGTATAAACCCCACCAGCACAGATTATGGTAACACTTTATTTGGATAGTCCAATGTTGAGGCTCAACTATCAGGTGACAAAAAGTAGATCTGTCTCTCTGCTGCATTGCATTCTGGTCTCTCTCCTGCTCCTGTGGGTGGAGAAACTGGTCTCTCTCCTCCTCTACGATGGATTTCTCCCTGTATGATTGTTGAACGTCTCTCGGTGCAAAATGGCGGCTCTAGAAAGATCCTGAGGAACTGGCATTGATGCTGATGTTTCAGATCACTGAGACATTTTCTGCTATCAAACTCCATCGTAGCTGCTGGAAATACCTCAACGTGATGTCACATTATTGGCCAGTTATCTAGTTAATCTCTTAATAAGAAAAATACCAAACAGCAAAATGGGCCCAGAAATGCAAGAACTGTGTTGAACAGCAGCCTAGTAAAGGTGTTTTAGGGTGGATTTTTCCTTTAAATGTAGACACACTGTCAGTAGGAACAAGTGGGTTTGGCGTTTTGTGTTGATTGACTCATTTTCGATTAGCTGCTGAGGCCAGTCGGCGCTGCCAGCATCATGAGACGTGCATGCCTGTGTGTGTGTGTCAGTGTGTGTGTGTGTGTGTGGTGCATGCATACATC